>NW_020229922.1:365000-460000 GCF_003227715.2 Harpegnathos saltator
CGCCGCGACGAGAGCCGTTGACTTCGCCGATCTCTTGTTTGTTATTTTTTTCTTTTTATCGGGAGGAATTTTCGTGAGTGCCAATAACAATAATAATATTATCTTGTTGCGGCGACGGCGGCGATATCTCGGCAGCATGAGACGCGATCTTTCTTTCAAGGAGCAAAGTCCACGATAGGCTCTGCTCCGTTACTGGGAAAAAGCGCTCCAAGACGCTCTGTTTAATCGCGTTCGTGTTTCATACTCGAGCACCTACACGCACTCTCGCGCGTCCTCCTCTCGTGCGTATCACGAAGCCGATAAAGTCGCGTGTACTTCCTCGGGGAGATCTTATGAAACGCTCGTGCTCTCCCACAACTGGCTCTCTTCTCGCTCGCGCACGTTACAGAGCGGATTTTCGCTGGTTGAATTAAAAGTCGCGGAGCTGGAAATGGAATCGACAGATCGCGCTGATTGGCGTGAGAGTTTTTGGACACGTCAATTCCATGACCTTGCAGAGTAAGTAACGGGACGTCCGCTCCGTGCGAATATGCAAGTTTCGATTGAATCCTCGAAGCATTTTGATCGCACGATTGAATCACAGATCAGGAACGCAAGAGGAGCGACGATACAGGGCGACTGAAAATTCGGAGGAGCGACACGACAGCGAGATGATCGAGGCGACGCGTTTTTTGCGGAAGACAACAAGCTGCTCGGTAAAAGTCGCGCCGCTGAGAAAAACACGGGCCGCCGGTGGGTTTCGCCTCTGTTTTTATCGCGAAATTTTCCATCACGTAGCAGCCGAGTGAATTTCTCGGTTCTCGTACCTAACTACCGACATTGCCGGTTTTATAGTGGTGGTAGATTCGAAAGTTAGCCTTCCGTACGACCGACTCGCCGGCTCGTGTCTTTCTTCGACAGGGCCGTAACTACCGCGAGCAAACATCGGACGTGTCCGCGATTCTTCCCCCGATGAGGAAACTCGTCACTTTTATCGCGCTCATTTACGTCGAGTACCACCCTGTGTTATTTTTAATTATAAATTAATTTTTTAATTATAATTTAATATTTTTTAATCTCCAGATAATTCATCTTGAAAGACGAAGAGGCAATGGAGAGGTTATTGTTACGCGCGATATTACTCTCGGTACTTTCGGCTGGTGAAACTTTCGCGAAGCGATTCTTCGGATTTCAAGCAGCGGTAAAATTTTATCGCAGCTGTCACATTAAATATCGTCACTGAGTTAAAAGTGGTAAATTGTATGTCTTGGAAGTTTTGAGAAACTGTGACTTTTCATTACTGCTCCGGGGAGACGCGATAATAATATTTTTAATTTGCTCGCGCGTGTGCTTGCACGTGCAAATTTCGTTGCATCAGATGAAGAAGAGTTTTACGGTCGTCAAGTGTTTAAAGAAGTAAACATCTAATGGAAGTTTCAAAGTTCAGAAAATTCTCTTGTTTACTCTTAAGACGCGCGTGTCAGAAAGCACGCTAGAGGTCACTCTATCGGAGTAACCTCTTTGTAAATGACTCAAGTGCAACATTCTTCCCAACGAAATAGACTTTGCCGAAAAGTTTCTGAAATGATTATGTCATTTATTTCATCGCAAAGTGCTTCGTAGCAAATTTTTTAACGATATGAATTTCAATATGGCGCAACTAGGTGCAATAGTTCGACCATTTTGCGCTAAACAATCATCCGGAGTGCAGAGAAAGAGAGAGAGAGAGAGAGAGAGAGAGAGAGAGAGAGAGAGAGAGAGAGAGAGAGAGAGAGAGAGAGAGAGAGAGAGAGAGAGAGAGAGAGAGAGAGACATGTATAATATGAAACAGATTTTCCCCGGCTGCGACATATTACAGGCGAACAAGAACAAGGCGATTCAAACGTTCGGCAAACAGTTCATGCAAGGCACACGCAGAGCTGAGAGAAAATCCGATGAACAAACATAATCCGAGAGTAACAGTGCGTGTTCAAAAACTCACCGTCTCCACCATGTCGAATCCTCCCCCGTACACCATGTCTCGTTCCCCTTCGTCCGCGGCTCCACACTTTTGACAGCCGCCGTGTTCGCGCGCGTGGACCAATCTCTCGGCGCTCTCAGCCGAGAGGAGAGATCGACTTTGGTTGGTCTGCGCGCGGTAGCCGACGAGGACGACGACGACGCCAAATCCAGAGGATTCTGCTCGCCTCTTCTTCGGCTTCGCGTTTTCGTCGACAGTCCTTTAACCAGCTGCTCCTTCACGATCCCTCGTCCTCTCTCCGTCCTCGTCGCATGCGCGGCCTCTCGCGAATTCCCGCGAATTCCTCACGATCCTCGTATGTCGCGTACGATCGACCGACTGACCGCCGCGCCGAGCGAGTGGCGGGAGTCGGTGGGCACGTTCGAATCGCCGCGGCCGCGACCGAGAACGCCCGAGCGCCGTCGAGGTGGCCCGAGCGCGCGCGACCTATAAACTCACGCATGCGCGGTCGGACGCGCGCGATTCTTCTTCGCGAAAATTGAACGCGCGCCGCGCTTCTCCTCGATCACGCGAATCTTGACTCGGCGAGAGCGGCCGGACACGTGGTTGCCGCTTAACGCGCGTCGTGACGACTTCCGCGCTCACCGCGGGAATCCTCGCGAGGCGGATCGGCCTCTCACGACACCGCACGACACTGAGCTTCGCGACGGAAATGAAGATAAGAGAGTCGGGAACCGCGAGTCCTCTCCGAGTCTTCCGTCGTTTGACGCTCGGCGATACGCAGCGCCGCCGAAGATACGTCTCGATTACGGTATCCGATCGGGTCTCCACGGCCGAGCGGTCGCAGTCGGACGAGGAACGAAGCGATCGCAACGCGCATTTCGCCTTTCGCGACTGCCGTACACGCGACACGGCAGGTCGCGCGATGAACACGCTCGGAGGAACCGAGCGACCTACTAAGATCGGCGCGCATGCGCTCAGTCTCTTCCCTCTTTTTAGCCGCGCGAGTATCAACGATCGGCTGGTCTTACGTGTCGCGTAAGATGGCCTAGAAAAACGGAGCGAGATATTATTTACTTAGTTATTCAATGCTGCTTAAAGAGATGACGGTACGCGAAGCGCGCGAGAAAGCAGAAAGAACGATGCGGTCATGTGTGCGCCGGACGGAACGTTCCGATACGATTCGATCGGTGTCTGTGTCTCGAAAAATGCGCAATTCGAATTCAAATACTGTTTCATTCTCATTTTTTTTTTTTCACGAATATTTTACGCAACACGCCTATGAGCGGGAAAGCAGTCGACGTCAATTCGATATATTATATTCGACGGCTGATCCCGTTTCGCGATATGATTTCATCGGTGTCGCGTGCACCCTAGAAAATGATGCAACACGCTCGTTACAACTCGAATTAAGATACTAATCGTTTTACAAATAACTATTGCAATATTTATGAGCTGATAACCGCGGAATGTTAACTCGTCGCACTCGGCGACTTATCCCGCCTCGCGATACGCTCCGATAAGAGTTAAGGCAGAAAAAATGGTGCGGTGTGTTAGTTGCAGTTCTGATTAAAGTAGCAATTATTTTACAACTAATCATGCCATGTACTTGCGAGCGGAGTAACGGCCAATGTGAACTCGTTATATCGGGTGACCGATCTCGCCTCGCGATACAATTCGGCCGGCGCTGCGCCTTGGGCAATGACGTAACGCGTTTCGTTGCAACGTTTATGTTAAAATATTGTTAAAATATTGACGACTTGTTTTCTTCTTCGAGTAATCACGGCATTACACGTGCGAGCGGAGAAACGATCAACGTCAACTCGGCGATTATATTCGGCGATTGATCCGGAGGTTTCACGCGAGGGCCGCGAGGCTCGCGAAGCCTCGACTCGGCCGGTTAAGTTACAGCTGCGAGTTCGGCATTTACGATTATCATTTGTTACGAGTATCTCGCGGCGCGCCGTTTTACGGGCGCGATGACAGATGCAAATGGCATGTGGCCAAATGCCGGCGCGGCGCTCTCGCGCGCGCGGGGTGTAGCCGGCGTAAAAACGCCGGGGTAACGCACGTGCTTATTTCGTCCTACTGAAACGCGCCGCGGAGCGCGCCTGTAAGTCAGAGGTTGGAGCAAGTGCGTTACGTGCGTCACGCACTCTTAACTGCATCCTGTCCGTGCCACCAACGTAATTCTATTACTCTCGAACAATGTCCTCCGATAGCGCGCGCGATCTGGATCTGGGCCGTAACTCCGCGAGGGTATATAACTTAAAGTGCGCACAATGCTCCGCGTGCATTTTTACCCGCGGGAGATAGCGAGAACAGACAGGCGACGGGCGGGCGGGCGGGAGAGCGCTCGCGGCGAGAAAACAATTCTCGAGCGGGGAAAGAATGCGTTCTTGTTACGCCGACGTCGAGACTAAGCCGCACACGCGCCGTAAACATTCGATATCGGAGGCAAAGTGCACCCGAGAGCCCTTCCTAGGCCGCGTCTCTTCCAGCTCGAATCTCCTCTAGATGCGCGACCTTCCGGTGCGCGATTATCGGAAACAGTGAACGAAATCGGCCGGTAACGTGAAGTCGCTCGTTTGGAGCGACGAGAAAACTTCGGGCAATTAACCAGAAGCGAATTTCCCTGTTGGATCGCCGTGTGCTTTCGAAACCATAACACATCGAAGTATCTCATAGTCGTTCCAACGACTCCTCAAGTTATAAACTGCGCAGGTAGTCTTTGCCGGAAAATCGGCACAATCGATCAATTCCCGCCTAACGCGCTAATCCGGAAAATGTAGAAGCCACGATTGCAATTAACTTTCTCTCTCTCACGCACATACTCGCACGCAAGTCTCGCGTTAATTAGATATCGACGACCTCGAAAAATCGCGAGGAATCAAGAGGAGAAGCTGAGGAAGAAGATAAGCACTCGTATATATCTATCTGGTCTTTCTGTTTTTCAAATCTATCCGATCGCTTGACAATTAATTAACCCGGATCGAATTTATTAATTGTCTCATTAAAACACAACGGGTGCCATAACGGTGCCGGCGGTGCCACCGGCGCTACGATACCGCTCTACACCGCGTCTTATTGAGTTACGTACAAAGTATAATTAATTGCATCTGCGAAAGTGATTGTGCGGCCAATAGAGAGCCAATGAAACGAGGCAAGAGATAAATGTATCTCAAATTACATTGATCTACCGTATCCTCGGTAATTCAATTATCGGTCAGGCTTCTGTGTGTGCAATCGATAGAAATCAGCGCGGCGGTCAACGTGTTAATAAAAGGATCGACGACGACGACGACGACGATAGCGTCGCTAACGGTCCGAGCGGCGTGTCAAATCCACCAAATTCAACGGAAACCACAAAGCTGCGCCCGGAAAACGCAACGGTTGTGTTCGACGGCTTTTCGAAGGTGGACATCACCGATAAATCTCAGTCGGTGTGTGCACCGATCATAATTAATAACAAATGGATAATCAAATAAATAAATAAATAAGTAATAAATTAATAATAAAAAAATCATAACAATTAACAAATAACTTTTGCCGATTGGTCGCACAACTCGGCTTCACCGAGCCTTGTTCTCCACTGCTGAGCTGCAAACTGGCTGCACCACCTTGCGCCAGTCCTCTTTTTCTATTCTTTCCAACAAGTGTCGACCATGTATCTCCCTTTTCTCGAGTCCCGAAAGTGCGCGTTACTTCAGCGACGGAGAAGAAACCTAAATGACGTTCATTCCCAGCGCACAGTTCCTCGCAAGATGCAGGACGGGCAGCGCTAAAGCAAGGCATCTCGCACGCCAACCTTGATACGACAGTAAATAACTGGCGTGTGCGTAACGCGCGCGAGTCCGAGCTCCACGCGTGCGCTCCTTGAAATCAGAGTCCTGGGTGCCGTGGCGCGGCGATTCGCGCGAGAGCACGCAGGCATTCGCGTGGGCGATTAGATCCGCGACACGCTTTACCGGCAAAGAAAAATCGGCACAATAGCCCTTTGTGTGTCTGTCCGTTCTGCGGCGGAGAGAGACGGTTCGGCGATGGCGAGAGATGCCGATGACGACGGGTGTCCCGTCGCGTCGCGTCGCGTCGCGTCGCGTCGCGTTGCGTCGCGTCGCGTCACGTTGTGTCGGCACCACGTCGTTGTGAAACGAATTCCAGGACAGGCGTTTTCCGGATCTGCGCAATGCAGCGCGATCGGATTGCATAAGCGGCTCTCGGCCGCTGCACCTCGGCGAAATGACCCGCTTTTTCGCGGTGACTCCTCGCCGCGGCGCCCTTCGGTAAAAGCGAAGACGAGATGCGTAAGCGTGACCGATGTACCGTAATGCACGCGCGCGCGCGCGCGCGCGGTTGGATCTGTCCGTTCGATGGAAATCATCGTCGCCCGCAACGCCGGTCGTCGTATTCGCATTCGTTAGCGGGAAAACGCGGCTCGCGCTGCGGTTTCGCAACGCCCTGTGGCACTTGCAATGCTTTCCTGAGAAAGATGATGATGATGATGATGATGATGATTTCGTTACGCCGCGTCGCTACACATACACGCGGCGCGCTTACGCTTAATTACGTGTCATTATCGTTTTCGCGCTTTCTGCCGGGATTATTCTATTCTTGTGTACAAACTGCAGAAATGAAACCTCTCTTTGACAGCGACTGGTGAAAAATTTATGTCTGATAAAGAGATAATAACAGAGAGAGGAGACAGAAGGATCAAAAGAATTAATTAAAATTAATTAAAGATCAGAAGAGCTTGAGTCTAATAGGAAGATGTATGCAACATATTCAATCAGAATCTCCACGTCAATATTTTCACGTCAATATTTCACTTGCCTTAATTAATTATAAAATGCCCTGTAAGATGGTTTTTTAAACATATAATGTGTGTATCACCAAAGATGCATGCGTGTTACTCGATTGCGATTGTAAAGTCGTCTTTAATGATTACAGTTCTCAGAGTTGACTATTGAAGGAGAAACGAGCGGACTGTCACGTTAAATCACACAACAGAGATTCGCTATCGAATTTTCACGCGGTGATACCTATGAAATAATTACCGTCGCAGCTTCGCAGAAATCACACAGCCCGTCCCTCCGGCCCGCCTATCCTTCTCCTTCCTGTTCCAGTCTGCGAGGATTGCATCACGATCTCTCAGAATTCCCCTTATGCAATCGATTGCGGTCGCCAAAGGGAACAAGCGAAATTATTTTCGCGCATCCATTCTGAGAGAGAAATCCCGTTTCGCTCGCTTCGTGAAAAATTCGCACTCGGTAAGCTCGGTATTTTCGTGCGCGCATACATAGGCGAGGCGAGGCGTTTAGAAATCTTTCCACTCTTTCTTTTTTTCCTTTTCTTTTTTTATCTCAAACGGCCCGATTACGCGATCGGTATTGACCGCAAACGCACAGGTGTTCGCCGTCGACCGGCTTTACCAATCCAGTAAACGCGCCTCACGTGACCGCGGTCAGATCGGTCTTTCCTCATTGCGAAAGTGCACGTCCGGCTGAGAGAATCTAAGTTCAATGGAAAAATCTGTCTACGCCTTTTGGACCGCGGAGAAACTACCGGGTTACCGCTTTTATCATCTATTACCTCATGTTAGCGGTTTATCGTATCCTTAATCTCTTCCCAGATCCCGCCTCTGAGTATAATCGAATTAGAGAGGCGAAATTCAATTAACCACGGCCGACGGCTGTAATTTGCTAAATCCCGACGTTTCTTCTTTCGAGAAAAAATTATATCGGGTAATTAAATAATTACGAAGAAATATAATAATAAGCAATAATGTAGATTTTATATACTGAATATGTTGAAGAACAATATAATGTATTAGCTATACAAATGAATAATTCAAATTTTTCAGCTAAAAATTCAAGGTTTATTTTAAAAGAAAGTGAAACAAATTTGTCAATCAAAGTATTCGCTGTTGTTTTCTATAAATTTAAGCCATCTTTCAGACAACTGATGAATTCCATGTCGAAAAAATGTTATGTCTTTGGACACGATAAAGTCGTCAAGCCATTTTCGGATCTCATTCACTGATTTGAAGTGCGTATCGGATAAGGCATGTTACATCGACCGGAACAAGTGATAATCGGATGGAGCAACGTCTGATGAATACGATGAAGGTGCTGCAAGATGTCCCAGCCAAGACTCATTAGAAGCAATATGTGGCCTAGCGTTATCATGCAACAATTTCACAATTTCACGTCCTAATTCTCGATTCAAATGGATTAATTGGTGTTGGTAGCGGTTCGCAGTAATTGTTTCATTCAGTTTTAATAGCTCATAATAAATCACGTCCTTCATATCCCATTAAATGCAGAGCAGAATCTTCTTTCCGAAGTATTTTGGCTTTGCGACCAATGTCAATGGTTCGTTAGAATTTATCCATGACCTTCTGTGTTTCGGATTGTCATAGAGTATCCACTTTTCATCGCCTGTAACAATTTCATCATTGCCGCACTTCCGAGGGCCTCCAGGTCGTTCTTTGTCACTCAGATTGAAATCACCGCCTTTAAACCGTCTAAACCAAAATGCACACACATCGTACGATACAACACCTTCGCCGAGGAATAAATCGATTCGCTCTTGCAGTATCTTTTCCTTGTTGGAATTCATAAAGAATGCGGTGTCGGATACGCACCTTATCTGTTGTCATTTTTGACTGTACTGAACTGAATAATTTTTTAGGTTATGTTGCGCCTTCTAAATGTTCCGCCATACTAAATGTAATTTTTAATAGCTATATGTCAACACTACATAACCGTAAAAGAGCGGGAACATTTGATTATTTGAAACTTAATTTCTTAGCCGCTTAAAAAAGTTTGGATTATTCATTTGTACACCTAATATGTTCTGAAGAATGATTTGCACTGATTTTCACGACTGCAGTCGATTAAAACCCCTCGAAATTTAACTCGCTTGTTAGCTCGTTAGCAATGTGTCCGTGGGAAATTATATTCTTTGTCGAAATAAATATAAATGTAACACAAAAGATATATCACATTTGAGCGCGCGCATTTTAATCACGCTGCGCGGCCGACGGGGCAGTATCAAGAATCCGCTTACGTCCAGCACGTGCGAATTTACGTCACTGTGACGGAACTCGGAGGAGAAAGCACATTCACCGAAAAGAGTCTCGGTGAGGAGGTTTTGCGCATATCCGAGTGCGGTGGAGCGAGAGGATCGTGTGGGAAACACGAAGGGCGGAAGAAATAAAAATGCAAAAGCCAAGCTAGACGTGACGTCTGTTGAACCGATTTGCCCACATCGTGGGTTCAGCCGCGAGAGACAGAGGAAGAGAGTGAGAGAGAGAGAGAGAGAGAGAGAGAGAGAGAGAGGAGGACACAGAAAGAAAGAAAGAAGAAGGAACGCGGGCGAGGAAAAAAGGAAGCAGGATTTACGTCGGGAGTAAAAGAAATGAAACTGCGAAAGTGCAATGGCACTTACGACCCTCTTCGGGTTACCTCGTGAGAGAGCTGACTGATGCGCGCCAGTAGCACGAGATTCGAGCGCGTTTCCATCTCGAAGGATTCGTTTAGGATTAGTCGCGACAAGACGGAAAACTCGCCTGCGGACCGCGCAACGTGTTTCTTGGGTTGTACCCGTCGAAAAAGCAATGTCTCCTATTCCGCTCCTGCAACCTCTCTTCCCGATCTGTCGCAATTAATTATTCCTCGCAACGAGCGGATATTCAATTATCGGCGACTTCGTTGTTTCTCGTGTGCAACGAATTGGAAAGAGGAAGGGTTGAGGTGAAAATTAACGCTCGGTAAGGAACATGATACGAATCGCAATATCGTTGACTGAAGGCTAAAAGCACGTCGGTACCGTGTTTCCCCGCGCCCCGCGCGCTTTTTCAATTTTACGACTCGGCGGAATCATTTAATTTGCGGGCCTCCTCGGGATGTCGGTCAGTTAATACCGCGATTTATGCAGCAGATGGAAATAACAGACCGCCGGCGAGCCATTACCGAGGAATTTTCGCGTGTTTCCGTCCCGATCGGCAGAAAATCATTATTTTATCGTCGATGAAGCATTATCTTCCGGCAATCGGGGTAATAATTGTCCACCATAGCCAACTCGGTCCCGAAGATATCCCATTGTTCGAAGGATCCTGGCTCGAGATACCAGATATTTTTCATCGTCCTGTATCTTCGTAACGTTCGCGTATTGCGACCACCCCGTGGTATCTCGCATGAGGTCTCTAGAGCACACTTAGGCCTCGTGCACACTGAAAAATGCGGCCCTCTACCACCCGTTGAGACCGCGATCGCGGACCGAGAACGCAACCGTAATCGGCTTTGCGACGGGTCTATCGCGGTCTTGGAACGTGTTACCAAGTGAAGAAACGCGACTGCGGTGACATGATTGGCTCAGCTGAGCGCGAGAATCCGCCAGGAGCACATTTTCCCTCGGTCTTACCGCTTAATTTACTCGACTTTTCGCACAAGCCCATTGGATCGCTCTCGCGAGCAATTAATTACTCCGTCGCATCCCATCGTCAAGTGAGAAAAAAGAAAGAGGAATGGGAAAGCTGAAGTCGACGTTCCGGCGACGTCTGCTGCAGGCGCGTTTTCGGACTCGGTTATCTCCGCGGAGCGGAGCGATACGTGAGATCGCGTTACGAGCGTCTGACGGTAGAAACGACGTAATTACGATCTCGGAGCGATCGTGCCGGCTATTATCTATCGCGCGTACCTACACACATACACACGCGCGCGCCGAGCATACGATGCAGTTCTCGCAAAGGTTACCACACGCCATCGCGGCTCGTATTGTAACCTTTGCGAGGCTCTGTCGCAATCCCTTACAATACGCGCGTTTGCCGCTGCGATCGCGAGCTCGCGCGCCTAACGCTTTATCACACGAATTAATAGTGCGCGGCGTTTTTAATAATCCCGCTGATTTATGGAACGCACGCCGCGCACGGTATGGCAATCGCGTCCGCTGCGGCGCTTGGCCGTTTTTTCTTCTGCTTTATTTTTTATCTTTTTTCCTCTCTATCTCTCGCTCTCTCTCTCTCTCTCTCTCTCTCTCTCTCTCTCATGCGTCCGCGTGCCTTCACCGATGCGAGTAATAAAGACCGCGCCGGGTTGCGCGCGAGAGGATCCACTCGCGTGCAGGCAGGAGCGATCCTCATGCCTATTCTTCGATCTCCTTCGCTCACCCGGAAAACCGTAATCCTATAACTATATACTCTCAGCTTCGAATGGAAATATCAATTTTCTCCCTGTGAAAGTACGTCTCTCTCCCTCTCCCACAGCTGATTTATCGGGAATTCCGGGATTCGTCTCTTTGACAAATTCGATGAAGTTAAACCGTTCTTATCGCAGTTATTCCCTTAGAACGACTCGGGCGAGACTCGTCGGTCTTTTGCTGCGCGTGAGTAGGATAACACGTCAAGTAATACAGACGCGAAGGGAAAAAGACGAACGGGACGAGAATGTAGGGATTCGCGAACGCACGTACGCACGCACGCATGCGTAAGATTTCACTCGTCCTCCGTGGAGAGGATCCTCCGCGCAGAGCGCGGTCGTTGTGAGCCGATCTTAACGCGATCGGCGCTTATTGAGAAGCAGCCGTGGCGCAGGATAGAAGAGGAGAGACACGGCGGTGCTCGGCAGTGAGGAGGAGAGAAGAGCGGGTGGACGCCCACCTCCTCTTCAGGGTGCTCTTACCGTGCGTAAATATAGGGCATACCACGTAGCGAGTGCACCGCGGAGGGTGACCCCGATGACCCAAGTGGTACCCGAAGGCAGGCAGCCTCGATGAAGAGGACGAGTGCGCGAAAGGAGCGAGGAGGGCGAAGGGGGAGATGGACGCGAGGGAGGAATCGTCGAGCCGGCCCAAATGGAGAAAAAAGACAGGTTCGCGAAAGAGGAGGGAGTGGAGGAGGAGGAGGAGGAGGAGGAGGAGGAGGAGGAGGAGGAGGAGGAGGAGGAGGAGGAGGAGGAGGAGGAGGAGGAGGAGGAGGAGGAGGAGGAGGAGACGAAGACGTGGAGAAGGAGGAGGACGGATGAGAGAACGACACGAAGAGAGAAAGAAGAAGCAAAGGGGGGAAGGGAGAGGAGAGAGAGGTGGTGGTACGCTAAAGAGACGTACGTTCCCACACAAACCCCCCAAGATGCGTCCTGGCATGGTCGGGCCTCTGGACCCTCGATGCCCAGAAGCTGATAAAAACAGCTACAAAACTGCCTACCGGTGTTTTCTGCCTTTTGCTCCTGCATTACTCCCCCTTACTGCGCCGTCTCTCTTCGACACCTTCCTCCGCTCCTCGATCCTACGCGCGCTCCCGCTCGAATCTAGTCTCGGGACCGAGGATGACGATATATCGACAGTTTTTCGATTGTTATTTCACAGTCGCAATCGCGGGGTGGTCTCGGCTGTACGATACGATTTTTAGTCGGAGGTGAAAGTAATTCGCTCGCGTCTCAGCGAGCTTTTCGTCTCTCCGTTTCGCGAAGCTTCGTTTAATTGTTATGATTGGGAGATACATTCGATCGGTGATAGCAATGTTTATTGACGTGAACAATCTCCTGGTTCACGTCGAATTATCGGGTATTTTTGTTTTCGCACGGAAATAGCCGATATCGATGTGACGCTGTTGATAGTGCGATAAACGTCTTCTTACAAACGTCATCTTATAAACAATTGCGTAATTGTTGTACATAAAAGAGTACACCCGACTCGAGATTTGTTTTTCTATTAATAAACCTGCAAATCTCATCAAACTTGAAGAATGAAGATAACAAGTGTACGTGTAGTCATTAGCAAAGGTTTAAATTCAGTGTAACAACAATGATAAAGATAAAGAGAAATGTAAAAGAGGGCGTATTTGATTATAAATTCGTACTCATGAATCGTTATTTAGCTGGTCGACTCAATATTCTTTGCAAAATAAGTGAAAAAATGATATGAAATAAGTATAGTTGCGGATTGACGCGAATGATCGAAAATTCATCATGAAATTACAATTATTTATCGACAGTGACTATGAATGTCGACTCGGCTCGAGTATCTCCTTATTCGCGGTAAATTCATCAAACGTCCATTAGCACGTTAATTGTCGTGACAGTCACCGGTGATTGGCGCTGTGACGCGCTACCACATCTCATTAAGTTACTCATGAAGAATAATTAGTTGCACTTATAAAATCGGTACGGTCGACAGAAAATTTATGAAATGTGATAAAAGATACATATGTATATCTCTATTTACATCTTTTTGTGCCTTTAATAATTAAATTGAGTTGGGCTTCTGCGTAATAAATTGACATACTTGGAAATATGGTGATGCGTATCGCTGCCTGCATCCCGGCATCCTGCGTTTTTTGTCCTAGCTTTCTGATGCAATATTCTAGCTCCCGGCTGCTTCGTCGTGGCGCTGACACTGGCACTGGTACTGACATTCGCGCAAAGACACTGTTAGATAAAAGCAACATGCGTTAATTAACGCGACATACCAGCGACGATCTGATTAAAATATTTTCAGAGCCAACGGAGGCGGAAAAGTATATGAGGCACGACGCTACCAAAACATTAGGCGAAAAAGAACGAAGAAATTACGCTTCACTTATTGTCAATTGTCCAATGACGCCTATAAATAATTAGCACCGTCTTTTTGCATCCGTTCAAAGAATAAACGTACCGAATTACGCCACTTTAAGCAAAGACTAATTTTTGAGAATTTATTTTTAAAAGAGTAAAATGATATTAGGTAAGACTATGAATCTTATTAAAAGTTATTATTATAAATTAGCGAAAACACATATACAAATCAGAAATAAATAAGATTATTTATTTATATAAAAAAATTAAGTGTGAACTGCAAATGTCTTGAATTACACCCACTGAAATTATAAGTCCCAATTTATGCCACTGATTATGTGCCAAATGACGCCACTCTATATTATATTATATAAAAACCATATAACTTTTTATCCATTATATACCTTTTTATCATCTTTTATTATATTTTAATCGTACAAAACTAAAACATTTTATATTACTATCCAAAAATATCTCATTTTATTATATTGTAAGGTACAATGTCAATTCATAGATTAGTAATCATTTAGAAGCAAATTCAGTCGAAAATAGTCAAAAGTGACAAATCTTTGATATAAGCTTTTGAAATTGGTTTTCACGGAAAATCACATTATATTTTCATATGCTTATTTTAGCGGAGCCATTTGACACACTACCACGACTTTTTTCCAGCAATGTTTAGACATTTTTACTCAGCTATATTTTATTACATAGAACGCATAGAACAAGTTAAGATGGTGTAATTCGGGTCAATGGTGTAATTCAATACGTTTATCTTAATTGTCATCGTACCAAATTTTCAAACTTCAACTTCTTGTATTGGTGTTAGAAAAATCTTTCCTCCTTCGTTTCTTTTAAATCCCTAAATCCTATCGAAATTTCTCACATCAAATTAATAAACGAATTATGATGAAGAGAAATTTATCCTTTTATGCATCCATCCGTCTCATTTAACCATGTTAATTGTTTAACATTCGTTCATCGTATATATTCTCTCTCGAGTCGAGAGTAGTCGAATGGCTTATGTACGTAGGCAGTCTGAAAAGTTCTCGGCCTAACAACGAAAGAAAATTTTTTTGTCGTGAAATATGTTTTATTTTTCAATATAATCTCCTGAAACTTCAATACATTTATTCCAACGTTTTTCCAATAATTCAATACTATTATTAAAGTGTGATTCCGGAAGATCTGCAAAATATCCATCCACGGCTGCAATAGCTCGTCATTTGATGTAAAATGCTTTCCAGCCAGGAATTTTTTCAGGTTTGGAAACAGATAATAGTCAGAGGGAGCCAAATCTGGTGAATACGTTGGATGTTTAAGCAATTCGTACTTTAATTCGTTGAATTTTGCCATTGTCAAAACACTTGTGTGAACACATGCATTGTCTTGATGGAAGACGATTCTTTTCTTCTTCAAAGCAGGTCTTTTCTCACGAATTTTTGCATCCAATAAATCCAAAAGGTTACGATAATATTCAGAGTTAATCGTTTTATCTTTCTGAAGATAATCGATCAACAAAACACCTTTGTAATCCCAAAAAACTGTTGCCATAACCTTTTCTGCTGATGGAACCGTCTTTGCCTTCTTTGGTGCACGTCCACCGGCTTCAATCCATTGTTTTGACTGTTCTTTTCGCTCTGGTGTATAGTGGTGGATCCAAGTTCCATCAACAGTTATGAAAAGACGCTTGAAATACATTTTATTTTGTTTGAAACGATCCAAACACGCCTGAGAAATACGCATTCGAATGCGTTTCTGGTCAATTGTTAGCAAATGCGGCACCCATCTCGCACAAAGCTTTTTCATATGTAATTCTTCATGCAAAATATTTCCAATTCGTTCTTTTGATATGTCTATGGCCTCAGCTATTTCACGCATTTTCACTCACCGATCATCTAACACTATATCATGGACTTGTTGAATGTTTTGTGGTGTTGTAGCAGTTTTTGGCGACAACCTTCGCATGGATCATCTTCCAGGCTTGTACGACCAGATTTAAAAAGAGCAGCCCATTTTTTCACAATGGAAAGTGAAGATGATGCATCCTTATACACTTTTAACAATTTCGGATGAATTTCTGTTGGTGTTAAACCATCCAAAACAAAGAATTTAATCACTGCACGATATTCAATTTTTTCCATTTTAGAAAAGACAATGACACGTCAATATTAAACTGGTGCTACTATTCGAATGACTTGACAGATCGAAATAAAATTTTACATGGGTTTATATCAGGGATGCCACTTTCCAATACAATTATAGTTTGACAGTTTCTAATGCCATCTATGTGTCAGGCCAAGAACTTTTCAGACTGCCCTCGTAATTAATGCATTATTCATAGAGAAATATTAGGAAAAGATTAAACGCAGGTGAAATATCGGGGGATCGAGCCGAATGTGAAGTAATTCCGAGACGAGTGTTTTCAAGCGGTCTTGAAGCATCAGCATGGAGAAAACAGCGATGGGTAGCCGTTCGTAGCGTCGAATGTGGCACAATAGCCTGTGTATAAAATGTTATATCTCGAGACTCTCCATTTTGACCCTTGTCGAAAAATCGCAAGGTCAATGTGGAAGCAAAATTTCGAGTCTGGCAAAATTTCGGCTCTGTGATTGTAGTGCCTTTAAGAGAAGGGGAGGGGGATAATCAAGATCTCTAAACACACGCGATGAAAACGATAATTGACGTGAAAGATATGCTACGAGATGTAAAGTTACAGGGAAATTTTATTACGTTACAGATATCGTCCGTGAAGGACACTTCTGACGCAAAGGAACATTTGATTTGCGGTAGACGTAACAGGCGCGAGTTGCGAAATGACATGAAACTGTAAAATGTTCGCGTCTTTGCTCTTTTTTCCGTCTCTTCTTGAATTTACCCCCGTTGTTACCAATGCGCTCGTGTTGGCTCGAGATGGCGATTGCGACACACATACACATCTGTGTATATGCATACACAGAGAAAGAGAGAAAGAGAGAGAAGGGGAGAGGGGTAGAGGGAGAAAGAAAGAAAGAGAGAGATAGATTTACCGTGGGAATCGCGGCGATGGAGCCTATTGCCGGCGCGCAATTCCATCATGGTCGCGGATGCGATCGGTGCGCGATGGCGGCGTGAGTCACACGTGGCGGTTGCTACACTTTCTATGATTCAACGTGAAAAGAGAGTCGAGAGTACTACGTGTGTGTGCGCCATGCCGCGCGAACCGGCATTGCGAAACTATCGCCGATCGGCGGATTATTATTAGGAAGGTACGAGAGCGCATGAGCGTGAGCGCTCGTTTACACGCGCGAGAGCGGGCAATCAGCCTGGAAAGCGACGCGTGAAATTGCAACGAATAAGTTCCGCTGCGGACGACGGTGATACGCCAGCGGAAGTGACTAACGCGATTTTTAACCCTCCACCACGCACGGCGTCATACGCACGTCGCTTATGACGTCCATTGCGCCCCCTCCCGCTCCTTGCTCCCTTTGCTCCGGAACAACGGACATTATTTTCTTGACTATTGACGTGCTAGATCGAGCGGAGAAAGGCCGAGCTTACTTTGTTTATGTCGCGAATACAGCACCGCGAGAAGTACTCCGAGAAGTCGGTGTTACAATCGAGGCAACATCGAGGGTGAATTTGTCGCGGGATACGCCGTCCTAAATACGAATCCTATCGATTCTGTGCGACTCATTATATTTCGGTGAAGAAATTTGAAAAAATTGCATGAGGGAGATTCTTCCAAGTGGAAGAAAGAACACTTCATCGGAGATGCGTTGTCTCTACGTTTCCGACCGTCTTTATTCCAGAGAAGCAAAAGAGAGATGAAATATCGAAAAGAATAATCACACGATAGAAGATTAATCTCGGGTAATGATAGCGCTATATCGTAGAGTAATTTTTGTTCCAACGCAGAGAGAGGGAGAGAGAAGGAGAGAGATACGGACAAAGACGCCGCTTGGAAAACTCGTCTGTTACATAACGCTGTCGGTAATTGCAATTACGGTTTATCCTTCGTACTAATGCACAAACGCGATTGCGCACGCCTAAAAAATACGAGATGATCGGCGACGCCGCTTATATGTACACAGCGATCGATCGCGTCTCGGAGAGAACACGGCGCGGCGACGCTTCCAGTCTCCCTTCCAACAAGCTCGGAAAATCCCAAGACGATCGTATCTGCTCCTTGTTTTCTCCGCTTACACGATCTTCCGCGCTGCATGTATCGAACTACCGCAGGATCGTATCACGGATCGGAGATCATGGAATTGCGTCGATTTAACGATCTAATCGATAAATTAAACATTGGTTGGCCGGTGACGAGGTGCTTATCGGTATCTTTCGTGCCCTGCGGCGAAGTCGAGGGGCGTTACGCTTTCGCATAATTTTGCGTTCAGCTTTTCGATGAGCGAAAATCGCGCAGTTAACAATTAACTCTGTGCTTTTCGCTTCCGATCCACCGATCTTCGCGATAAACGCAAGTCTAAAGTCGCTGAGGAGGCCGTTTAACTCCGAGTTGAAATTCCTCCATAGCCCGCTCTAAATAAAAATCGGTATTTAATCTCGAGTCATCCGGCGTTAACTCGAAACAATCTTCGGCCGTGCAGTCGCGAGCGAATGGTAAGAATTATGACCATTAATAAAAATAGCCATTAATCGCAATTACCCGGCGAGCGTTCGCGGAATTTGTTCGAGTATACTCCTTCTTTTTCTTCAACTCGGTGAAAGTACTGGATACGCTCGGGGGCTCCGTTAATTTATTTAAATTGCCACGGTCTCTCTCTCTCTCTCTCTCTCTCTCTCTCTCTCTCCCTCTCTCTCTTTCTTTCTCTCTTCCATGTGCTTCCCGACGATTCGATTCGCCATTGTCGGTGAACGGTCGTTATTTATCGGCGCGTAATTTCGTTTCACAGTTACCAATTTTTGCGACGTTGACGTTGAAATTACGGCACGAGGGGGAGATTAAGACCGTGCTCTTCGTTTAAAGCGAAGATGCGTAGCGTACGAATATGGAGTAGATGAAGTCTTGAAAATAGTAGACAAACTAATAATATTTGCGTGCAATACGAACGGATGAAAGAGTCGGGTACAAAGTAACCGACGCAAATGTAAATTACTAATGTCTACTCGCACGTACGTCGAAATGCATTTTTAATGCATAACGTTGCAGGCTTATTACATGCATTAAAGCATGTCTACTTTTATATGTGTCTACTTGTATGCGTCCCGTATATGTTTATCGTGATACATAGCATGCACGTAGTGTCTCGTGAGTCAAATTATCCAATTATCTGTAATCGGAACTGTATTTTCAAGATAATTGAACTTCCCCGAATTTGGAATATTATCATCAAGCCTATAATTATCGACGTCGTGAAATCAGAATGGAATCGTGCAAGTGAAATCATATTTTTAATTAAAAATATATGTATAAAACAGCTATTCGCTAAAATATGTACATACACTGTAAATTAATCGAATATTATGATGTGATCAAAACATGAAAAAAAGGAAAAAAGGAAAAATGGAAATAAGAAAAAAATCAAAATGACGTATTTTAGCGGAATAAAAATAGAACATGTTATGCGTCACACACGCCGTAGCGCAAAAAATTTTTATCATACACATAAGGAAACTTTCAGTACTGCAGCGAAGGTTCCCTCGCGCTGCAAGAAGCTCGCGGCGGGAATAAACAGATTAATCTCAGAGTCACGGAAACTGCGCGAAAAAAGGCGCATCAGCGGCAATTAGATTGTTTTACGAGATATGGTGGAACTCGATTTACAATTCGTCCGCGCGATTATGTACGCGGACCGCCCGAGTATCCCATTAATAATCGACGCGTCCTTGTTTTTTGTCGCGCAGGAGAAAACCCGATCTGTTCCTCGCGCGGCAGATATTCGCGCGTAAACGCGCCGATATCGAGTCAATTATGATTAATCTCCGATCTGTTCGATGCCCCGTACATGCACGCGGTATGAGAGACAGGGGGAGGAAGGAAGAGAGGAAGAGAAGGACAGGGAGGAGGCCTCGTCATTTTCCGCTGTTCGACCGTTTGACGACTCCGTCGTCAATATGTCATCGCGAATAATTAATGCTCCAGAATCAAACCGGTGTTTTTCGCAACGACGAGAGGCAAAGAGCGAAGTGAGCGACAGAAAAGTTGGTCGCTCCAGCCGGTTTGGCGTTGCAACAAAATCAAGAAGAACTTCCTTCATTTCAAAACGAACACGCGAAATGATTCTCGCTGGTATACCCGCGCGTCACGTTGCGACATTGTGCATACGTTACGCACAACCGATTGTTTACGCGATGCTTGCGTATAAAAATAATGAAAACTTATCTTTCAGGTATAAGGGATGGATTATTACCTGTTTAGAATCAAATGAAAAAGCACCAACCCGCGCCATCTTTAGATTTATCGTGTTGAGTTGTATTATGACCTCGTGTCGTTGTAAAGATCAGTGGCGGCTCCTAGCGGAAACTTTGAAACTTTGAAACCAATGAAAGCAACATGTCGAAGAGCTCGGGCTTATGAGCACTGAACACAGAGAATCTTAAGCGATAAAGAAATTGACCAATCACAGCCCAGACAACACCGGACATCCAATAGATGTTCACGTCCAATTTATATCCGTGTATGTCCGATTTACGTTCGTGGATATAAATTGGACGTAACAAGGATGTCCTTATTGGACATCGGACCTGTAGGACGTCCGATGTCCGAAGTTGTGACAAACGTACGTCCTATGGACGTCCAATGGACATCCATGTGCTGTCTGGAAGTTGAATATTTCTGAGCCGTAAGAAAAATAATCAATTTTGATTAGTCAATTTTCTAACTGTTTTTGTATCTTAATGTTTAAGTTTTCCTGCATGTTCGGACTCTAATTATAACAATTTATTTCGCCACTGAAACAAAAGAGGAATCTTCTTTGATTTCACTGAACCAAGACCCGAACCACCGACGAGACACTAATAAAAACCATTGATCTTACGAGACTAAGAATACCAGAGAAATTTTGCTGAGCGTTACCGCCTTCTTAGGAATATCGTGGCTGAAATATGAAGCTCGAAATACGAATAATAGTAATAAATATTATAGGCAATTATAAGGAACAAATTAATTTATTCTGTGCGTGGCCCTCGTCTAGCGCCCTCTGTCGTACGGAGCATGAGTCGTGTAGACGAAACAGAAGATGATCCAGAGTAGGCAAGGAGTGTATGGCGGAGAGAGTATATGTCGCGACAGAGAAGGACGGAACGGCGAATAAAGAGGATCATCCTGTACGTTAACTGTATCGTATCGTATTATCTTATTGAGTACCGATTGCCAGATCAGTGTTTCCGATCCTTCCTCTTTCAAATTGTGACCACGCTCGATTGATATTGAGATTGGATATTCCCACAGAATCAGAAGTGAGATATGAACATGGGACATTAATTAACAATGTTCCTATCTCTCAGAAGTGGAATACTGTTTCCCACAATATGGAGTAATGGAAAAAGATACAGAAAAATATGAATATTGACAAGGTAATGCTAAAGACTGTCAGTCCTGAGTAAATTTTCATATGGGCAAAAAGGTTCAAGAAGAACATAACATTTGTACCTTTGCATAATATTAATTAACAAGTTCAGGCAATTTAAGTTTACGTATACGTTAATTATAACCTCTCAGGGACTACTTCTCTTCTTTGCTCTCTGCTTCAGAAATGAAAATTAAATTCTATAAAACATAAAAACAAAGAAAAGACAAATATTCATGTTATCTTCGGTGTAACTAAAATCATCTGTATTACTCTGACTTTTGAACTAGCTGAAAATCCCTCGGAGCCTTTTGTCAATATAAAAATTTATTTAGGACTGATAGTCTTTAGCATTACTTCGTCGGTGCCCAAACTATATTCAGTCCCACGAATCGCAATTAGCAAAGATTCAAACCTCCCAGGTACTCAATTTTTCAGAATTGCTTAGATGGCATTAGGCAAACCATTTGTTTTTCATTCAAATACTATACAAAACTTGGTATATATATTGATTAGTTATTTAAGTTATTTAATATGAAGATTTTTTTTAAATAATTTTAAAAAATAAAATGAATTCCAACAGTACATGATGTTCCCAAGTGGTCATCCATCCAAGTACTAACCGTGCCCAATGCTGCTTAACTGCAGTGTTCGGATGAGAACTGGTGTTTTCAGTGTTTTTTTTTAATTGTTTATTTATTCGACAACAGAATATATTCTATACATAGTATTTACTCCAATAAACAAAAGTATTTAATATCCGAACACTTAATATAAGATTTGTCAACTTCTAGAGTTATTTCGCAGATATTTTATCTTAACACTTTACTTACTACTAAGATTATTCTTAACTTATGCTTATATAATTATATGTTCTCAGGAACTGGGAACACTACTAAAGTGCTTCAGATACTCATTCCCAAAAAAAGTCGCATAAAAGGAAACTAATATATTGTTATATTTTAACATTTAATGTAAAAATTAACTATAGTTTAATTAATATTAATTAACTATACTAAAAAATAAAAAACAAAACATAAACATATATATCATACATTTTATTTATTCTTTATTATTTTTTTCATCCACCAATATTTCTCTCTATGTTTACTATATATATTGTGCTTATCTTTGGACGGTATTGCTTTATTGTATTTTAAGAACTTATCTTTTTTACTATCTAAATATGAATTGTATTCAATCTTTTTTCTGGCTTTATGTCTCGGTACGTGATAAATAATCGGCACTCCATGTTTATCCTGAATGTATCCATTCTTGTCTAGTATATGAAAGTATATGAAAGCTTCAGGAGGGATAAATCCAGTTGTCAATGTGTTTTTAATATAATTGTCATCCGGATAGGCAATCAAATATATCATGTTGTTATCTATTATTTCTGAGGATCTGAGAAAAGTCTCTCGTGAGTTTTATAATAAAATTATCAATTCTGCTGATGTTTGCCTTATCGTATATTATTTCATTACTTATATACTTTTGATAATTAGATTCTTTGGATCTGTAACTCTTTAGGCACGCTCTAAGACATCTTCTTTCGAATTTCCTAATTAATTCCATCATTGAGGCACTAATGTTATACCATATTTCACATCCATAAGTAATAATCGGCCTAATTAACAGTTGATAACATATGAGTTTTACATCGCTATTTAATCTCTTAGAATAGAATAGTCTTCCATAACTTAAGAATATCTTTTTTGCTTTGTTAAGTTGGATAAAATGATGTTCGTTAAATAGAAATCTCTCATCTATATGAACACCAAGGTATTTTACTGTTTTTTTGTGTTTTATATTTTCTTCATTTTCTTTGCCTCCTTTTAAATTAAAAAACTTATATTGTCTAGCTATATTCTGAGACGCAGTTCTAATTGATGGCCTGGATGGAATAAGATCGATTCACATTTTTCCACGTTAACTTTTAATTCCACGCATTATAATAATTGAATATCTTTATTAGCGCTTTTTGTAATTTGTCTTGTACATTTATCGGTTTTTTATCTGCGTAATATACAATGAGATCATCTGCATATGCAATAAGCGAACAATCCGTGTTTTGAGGTCCGAATAGGTTTATAACATCACTTGTAAAAATATTAAATAATATGGGTGAGTTGATCGTACCTTGTTGGAGACCATTCTTAAAAATGAAACTTCTTGATGAGATTTCGTTCTCACAGTACGCTTGGAAGGATCTGTTTACCGTCATGTTCCATATTAACTTTATTAAGAAAGTCGGAAAATTTTTTTATATTAACTTAAATATTAGTCCCTCAAACCATACTATGTCGAACGCTTTCTCTAAATCAACCAGGCATGCTCCTACACATTTACCACCGTTGAGTGCCCAGTTTATATCTGAAGAAAGTTCATTAATAGCGTGTACCGTGGAATGAAATCTACGAAAATCGAATTGAGTGTCTGGAATAATTTTGTTCTCATAACAAAATTGTACTATAATATCATTTATTATTCTTTCGTAAACTTTACCAATATTAGGTAATAAACTAATAGGTCTGTAACTATTGGGTTTTGATCTATCTTTATCTTTTTTTGTTATAGAAATTACCTTAGCTTTTTCCATTTATCTGGAAAATACATATGATTTAACATATTGTTAAAAAGTATTGTGAAATAATATATTAGTTTTTTGGGAATATTCTTAAGCGCTATATTAGGAATATTATCGTAACCAGCAGATTTTTTATTATTTAAAGTCTTAAATTTATTTACAATTATAATTTCATTTGAAAAATATAACGGAATATTATCTATTTCCTTAGGATTATTACCAAGATTGTTTTCATTAAAAATACAGACTGTGGCCTCAACCTTTTTATCTTGCAAAATATCGTTTTTCATTTTATTGCAAACGCTTTTTACAATATTGTTTAATGGCCTATTCCCCAAATTTTGATTTTGATTGTTGATTGAAGCAAAATGCGAACCCATGATATCGAGTTTATGATTTAAGTTAGTTATTAAATAATTTTCCTCGGAATCTATGTATGTTTTAGTCAAAAGATCAATGTTAATATAAGCTTCTTCTAGTAAGTTTTTGCTTTTTGTCGGAATCTTTAAAGTGGACAGAACGAAATAATCTTTTTTTCTAAATAGTTTATTAATTTCTGGGAACATTTTCTTCGATTCCTTCGGGTTGATTTTACTAATTCTGTTAAACTAATATTTACTGACCGATTCTTCAATTTTTCTTCTCAAGTTTATTCTTACTAGCTTGATTTTTCTTTTGAGCAATTTTAAAGATTGCATGGTTTATCTGTCTGTGTTGAATGATCTATTTAGTTTATGAATTTGAGAAAGTAGCTTACTTTTTTCTTTTTGTAATTGTCTAATTTCTTTATTAATATATTTATCAATGGAATTACTGTTATTACTTTTTGGGATTGAGATTTCTAAGGCTTCGGAGATTTTATTATTAATTTTTTCTAGAAAAATATCGATTTCAGATAATGTCAAGTTTCTATCGTTCGGTATATTAAAATCTAATTCGTTTAGAATTTTAGTAAATTCTTCCCACTTTACTTTGTTAAAATTTAATCTGCCTAAATTTGGAAAGGTGGTCATGTCAATTAATGTCTTTGCTTTCGACATTGAAAAGCAATGCTTCATGGTCACTTTCAAATGAAATATTATGTATTCTGTTATGTATGGTATCTGTAAAATTAAGTCTAGCATCCGCGAATACTAGATCTAGGTAAGATCCATTCTTAGGATATGATGGTTTTAGAGTGTGATAAATATTTATGCCATAATCAATTTTGTTATCTTCGAGCCAATTATTGAGTGCAATTCCCCTTTCATTATTCGTTGCGTTAGACCAGCTATGTCGAGCATTAAAATCGCCGGCTATGATATAATAATTCGAAGGAGGGTTGAGATTTAGCTCTTCATAAATTGCTTGAAATTCAGTAATAAATTTGTCGTTATTTCTTTTACTCATATATACGCATATGCGGAAATAATATAAAGTTTTATGTTATTTGTTAATTTAATTCTTATAATTGAATGCTCTAATGATTCATATTCTTTTTGTAGTTTAATTGTTGTAAATTTGATATTTTTTTTTAATTAGAATAGCGGTGCCCCCTCTTGTATTATTATCTCTATCGTTTCTGACTGTGTTAAAATCTTTAAAATAAAGCACATGTTTTTCGTTCAATTTTGTTTCACATAGAGAAACTAAATCCGGATTGTTATTATCAATTAAATTGAGTAGAGCCATTCTTTTAAAGTTGCTAATCATGGAATTTACATTTACAGAAATACATCTGAACGTTAATGTGTTAATATTTAATATTTTATTATTATCCATTATCTGTTACTATTTTTTTCTAATTGCCCCGCTATTATGTCAAAGTGAGAATATATATTTTCAATCGATTTTTCCAGAGATTCAATTCTAATTAAATTTTTAGTAATAAGATATGAAATGGGCTCAGATCTATTTTTACGGATTCTTTAACTATATTGAAATCCTTTATTTGTGTCTTTCCAGGATATACCCTTAAGAGATTAGAGTTATCCGATGCTACACTATTTGGTTTTCCTTTCTTGGTAGTGTCTGCATATGTCACGCCTGGTTTTATGTTTGAAATATTTTTGTTTGAAATTAAAACAGGACTGTTCGCTTGTTTGTTTTTATTATCTAACCTAAGCCTTATTTCTTTAATTTTTGGACAACCTCTGTAAGATGCTGGGTGATCAAAATCCTTACAGTTGATACAGTACACTTGTTTGACATCCGAGTTCAATATTTTACACTCTCCCGGCTGGTGCATTATTACATTTAACACATCTATACTGCATATTACAGTTCACTGCTGCATGCCCCATTCTTTGACATCTTCTGCATTGTATGATTTCTCTCTTTTTTAATTTTTCCCAGTAAATTACGTGGTGATTTAAATATTTGATTTCTTTTAATTTTGATAAATTGCTATCTGCTGCTAGCTGAACCATAAAGATAGGTAAGATTTTGTTATTCTGATTTGAGTGTTTTGTAGAGAATCTGTTAACTTTAATAAATTTTAGGCCCTCAATATCTTGACCCTGAAGCTCCTTAATTACTTCATTTCCTGTGTAAGTGAAATTTAGTCCTTTTAGTAAAAATACTGGATTTTTTCTGTTTTAGCAATATAAGAATAAAAATTTGTATTAGCTTTAGAGAGAACCTCTTTTGCTCTTTTAAAATTATTCAGTGTGTGAAATTGTGCAATATGTTTACTGTTATTTAATCTTTTAATATGAAAATTGTCAACTTTTAGTTCTTTCTCAAACAAGCATACTGTATCTTTAGGATCTTGGTATATGTTTATCGGTAGTGGTTTATCCTTAATCTTTATACCTTCACTAATGTTATACTTCTCTCTACATGTCCTGTTACTCGGCTTGTCTTTTTCGGTTGATTCCATTCTGTTTCTTGCCCTATGTGATTCTGATTGAGCCATGAGCGTTGAGGTTTTATCTGTGGATTTAGTCTTCTTTTTATTTTTCTTATTCAGCTGCTTAATAAAGGATTCCCCAGAATCTGAAGAACGTTCCATCTCTTGAGTAGATATCTCAACCTTTCTTTCCTTATCTAAAATTTTTGATTGTTGAGAAAGCCTCTCAATATTTTATTGTAGGGTTTCAATAGTTTTTTTAAATCTGCTATCTCTTCTTTTAAGTCCTTATTTTCCTTTATTATTTCGTTGTTATACGGTGATTGTTCATATTCCATACTACTCTTTGCAACAGATGTACTTGTTGACTCTGACCTGTTGTTTCTATTTTGTTTAACTATTTTGAAGTTTGGAGTGGGTTCACTTTTTCTTTTGTATGTATCTGTTGTCCTATTTTGTTGTAAAAACGAATCCATTTTTGATTGTGAAATAGGATTTTCAATTAATTTCTGTAATTCTTTATGTTGAGTATCCGTTCTTGGTTCAATATTTGAGGTTAAGTAAGGCTGTTATTATCGACTTGCATATCTATATTTAATCCAATGCTTGGATTTAAGTCTAAATATTTATTATTGTCCTTTTTAGCTTAAGCCAGTATGACTTAGACACCTGGCTATTATAATGCTTTTCAAACATTATTAATTTAATTTATTCGCACTCTAGATCGTAGACACACTATGTATTCAACGGCGTCCGGTGCGACACTGGTGTTCTCAGCGTGGTATGACCGTTGACGATAGCAGTATCTTGTTTTATGCGTAAATTGCGGAATTGAGAATCATTGCACAATTCCAAAGTTTTGACCATGTGTATTAGTAATAAATAAACATACGATTAATATAAAAAAAACACGGAGCAATAATTGAGAAAGAAAGAAGAAAAATTAGAAAGCTCATTTCTTTCTCAATTTCGTAAACAGTGGTTTGAAAAATATAGCACCGTTGCAAAATTTGTCTCGATCGAGTGTGCTAAATAAATAAATGTATAGAAGCTGTACACAGGAATCTCGAAAAATTATTCAAATAAATAAAAAGAATTTACGCCAACAGTACACGGTGTTCCCAGGTGGTCACCCATCCAAGTACTAACCGTGCCCAACGCTGCTTAACTGCAGTGATCAGACGAGAACTGGTGTTTTCAGCGTGGTATGACCGTTGACGAAAGTAACATCTTTTTTTAAGCGTGAACTCGCCAACTGAGAATCATTATATAACTCCAAAGTTTTCACCATGTGTATTAGTAATAAATAAACATACGATTAATATAAAAAGAGACGAAGAAACAATTGAGGAAGAAGGTAAAGAAAATTAAAAAGCTCATTTCTTTCTCAATTTTGTAAACAGTGGTTTGAAAAATATAGCACCGTTGCAAAATTTGTCTCGATCGAGTGTGCTAAATAAATAAATGTATAGAAGCTGTACACAGGAATCTCGAAAAATTATTCAAAAAAATAAAAAAAATTTACACCAACAGTACACGGTGTTCCCAGGTGGTCACCCATCCAAGTACTAACCGTGCCCAACGCTGCTTAACTGCAGTGATCGGACGAGAACTGGTGTTTTCAGCGTGGTATGACCGTTGACATTAGTAGTATCTTATTTTAAGCATAAATTGTGGAATTGAGAATCATTGTACAATTCCAAAGTTTTGACCATGTGTATTAGTAATAAATAAACATACGATTAATATAAAAAAAATACACGGAGCAATAATTGAGAAAGAAAGAAGAGAAAATTAGAGTTCAACTCACTTTCTTAATATTGTAAACAGTGGTTTCAAAAATACGGCACCGCTGCAAAATTTGTCTCGACCTTGTGTGCTAAATAAATAAATGTATGAAAATTGTATACAAGAATCTCGCGAAAATGTTGAAAAGAACAAAAAAAAATGAACGCCAACAGTACACGGTGTTCCCAGGTGGTCACCCATCCAAGTACTAACCATGCCCAACGCTGCTTAACTGCAGTGATCAGACGAGAACTGGTGTTTTCAGCGTGGTATGACCGTTGACGATAGTAACATCTTTTTTTAAGCGTGAACTCGCCAACTGAGAATCATTATATAACTCCAAACTTTTCACCATGTGTATTAGTAATAAATAAACATACGATTAATATAAAAAAAACACGGAGCAATAATTGAGAAAGAAAGAAGAAAAAATTAGAAAGCTCATTTCTTTCTCAATTTCGTAAACAGTGGTTTGAAAAATATAGCACCGTTGCAAAATTTGTCTCGATCGAGGGTGCTAAATAAATAAATGTATAGAAGCTGTACACAGGAATCTCGAAAAATTATTCAAAAAAATAAAAAGAATTTACGCCAACAGTACACGGTGTTCCCAGGTGGTCACCCATCCAAGTACTAACCGTGCCCAACGCTGCTTAACTGCAGTGATCGGACGAGAACTGGTGTTTTCAGCGTGGTATGACCGTTGACAATAGTAGTATCTTATTTTAAGCATAAATTGCGGAATTGAGAATCATTGCACAATTCCAAAGTTTTGACCATGTGTATTAGTAATAAATAAACATACGATTAATATAAAAAAAACACGGAGCAATAATTGAGAAAGAAAGAAGAAAAATTAGAAAGCTCATTTCTTTCTCAATTTCGTAAACAGTGGTTTGAAAAATATAGCACCGTTGCAAAATTTGTCTCGATCGAGTGTGCTAAATAAATAAATGTATAGAAACTGTACACAGGAATCTCGAAAAATTATTCAAAAAAATAAAAAGAATTTACGCCAACAGTACACGGTGTTCCCAGGTGGTCACCCATCCAAGTACTAACCGTGC
Source organism: Harpegnathos saltator (assembly GCF_003227715.2). NCBI lineage: Eukaryota > Metazoa > Arthropoda > Insecta > Hymenoptera > Formicidae > Harpegnathos > Harpegnathos saltator. Next base: position 394,272 of record NW_020229922.1, read on the forward strand.
CCAACGCTGCTTAACTGCAGTGATCAGACGAGAACTGGTGTTTTCAGCGTGGTATGACCGTTGACGAAAGTAACATCTTTTTTTAAGCGTGAACTCGCCAACTGAGAATCATTATATAACTCCAAAGTTTTCACCATGTGTATTAGTAATAAATAAACATACGATTAATATAAAAAGAGACGAAGAAACAATTGAGGAAGAAGGTAAAGAAAATTAAAAAGCTCATTTCTTTCTCAATTTTGTAAACAGTGGTTTGAAAAATATAGCACCGTTGCAAAATTTGTCTCGATCGAGTGTGCTAAATAAATAAATGTATAGAAGCTGTACACAGGAATCTCGAAAAATTATTCAAAAAAATAAAAGAAATTTACACCAACAGTACACGGTGTTCCCAGGTGGTCACCCATCCAAGTACTAACCGTGCCCAACGCTGCTTAACTGCAGTGATCGGACGAGAACTGGTGTTTTCAGCGTGGTATGACCGTTGACGATAGGAGCATCTTGTTTGAAGCATAAATTATGGAATTGAGAATTATTGTACAATTCCAAAGTTTTGACCATGTGTATTAGTAATAAATAAACATACGATTAATATAAAAAAAATACACAGAGCAATAATTGAGAAAGAAAGAAGAGAAAATTAGAGCTCATCTCTCTTTCTTAATATTTTAAATAGTGGTTTGAAAAATACAGCACCGCTGCAAAATTTGTCTCGATCGGGTGTGCTAAATAAATAAATGTATAGAAGCTGTACACAGGAATCTCGAAAAATTATTCAAAAAAATAAAAAGAATTTACGCCAACAGTACACGGTGTTCCCAGGTGGTCACCCATCCAAGTACTAACCGTGCCCAACGCTGCTTAACTGCAGTGATCGGACGAGAACTGGTGTTTTCAGCGTGGTATGACCGTTGACGATAGGAGCATCTTGTTTGAAGCATAAATTATGGAATTGAGAATTATTGTACAATTCCAAAGTTTTAACCATGTGTATTAATAATAAATAAACATACGATTAATATAAAAAAAATACACAGAGCAATAATTGAGAAAGAAAGAAGAGAAAATTAGAGCTCATCTCTCTTTCTTAATATTTTAAATAGTGGTTTGAAAAATACAGCACCGCTGCAAAATTTGTCTCGATCGGGTGTGCTAAATAAATAAATGTATAGAAGCTGTACACAGGAATCTCGAAAAATTATTCAAAAAAATAAAAAGAATTTACGCCAACAGTACACGGTGTTCCCAGGTGGTCACCCATCCAAGTACTAACCGTGCCCAACGCTGCTTAACTGTAGTGATCGGACGAGAACTGGTGTTTTCAGCGTGGTATGACCGTTGACAGCAGTACTGTCTTTTTTAAGCATGAACTAGTTAACTGGGAATTATTGACAATTATTAAACACAACTTCAAAATTTAGACAATGTGCGTTAGTAATAAATAAATATACGATTAAAATTTAAAAAAACTCGAAAAAATAATTGAGGAAGAAGAGAAAATTAGAAAGCTCACCTCTCTTTCTCAATTTCGTAAACAGTGATTTGAAAAATACAGCACCGCTGCAAAATTTGCCTCGGTTGTGTGGTGTTACGTCCTGCGGACTCCGCGTACTTTGAATTTGTTGTCAAGTAGGGCGGGTTGTATTTTATATTATACGATCAAATGTTCATATTCCGCGACCTTCCGAGAACAGTGATGTCACACACACAGATTTCTCTTTCTTTTTCTCTCTGCTTTAATCACCGGAGTTTCCTCTATTTCCGTCGGAAAAGATCCGCTGAGTTATTTTGGCCATATATCTCCTCTCCAAATAACCTTAAATAACTTCCCGTTCGGAGCAATAATTTTCTTTGAAGACGGACTGACCAGACAATCTTTCATGCTATTATATGATATTACTAGCCTTTGATCTTCGGAAACTCATGCTTTCCCATGTTATTTATAAATTCTTATCGCGCACAACCTCTGACTAACCCTAGCGGACCCTAGGCTTCTTTTATAAATAAGGGAAATCGAATTTATTACTTATCATATGGCCGAATGCGTTCAAGCATGATACCGCACGACGATATCTCTGGAATTTTCGATACCCCGAAAATACTAACAATCTTGAATCAACTCCTATCCCGTTTCCCACGCGCTTAATCATTGATAACAGTACCACGACATCGTTCTTAGAAATATCGATATTTAGTTCTTAAGATAACTGCCACGTTTTTTTATTTACAAAAGACTTTCGAAATCCTCTTATTGCCACATGCATCTTATCTCCTATAAAATAATCTTCTGGAACATTTCCCCCAAAACTCCACTCTCTCAACCGAGTTGACTTTTTGAGAAAAGTCAAAAGACTCACTCACTTCTCGCCGATCCAGCAACCAGGACAGACGCTTCTCTCCAGCACCCCTTCAGGGTTTCTTAACAATCAAGCCAACTTGTGGCTTAGACCGACCAGTATTCTTCACTTGTTAATTATTCGGTGTAACGATCTTGTGCCTTCTTGGGCCATTGAGAGCGATCCTGCCGAAACCAGTTGCCTGTCCTTGGCGCAGAACTTGAGGCATCTATCCTCACGGAGACGCAGCAACCACACCTTTCATTGTCTATCAAGATCAGAGAAGTCCAGCAGTAAGTTATTTATATTTTCTTTTACCTGAGTGACCTTTTTCGTTTCATTTCTTTTTATCTTTTCTTCTCTCTCTTTTCTTTTCCTTTCGTTTTACTTCCGTTTTCTATCCCCCTTGGCATTCCTCTTTAATTGTTAAATCAGACGCCAGTGGCCAATCTTTTCGATCACAGTCGGACATAACGAACATGGAATTTTGCTTAGACCGCGATTGTTTATACATATATATATATACGTACACATTATAAAAGCTTATAAATTTTATTTCATTGTGAATATCCGTCTAATTACTAATAAAACAAGTTGTTTGTAATTGTAAGCCAATCACGGTTTCCAAATAATTATTCTCAACCAAAAAATTCTCCCTTCCCTCAACCGTCGCTCCTATCCCAGGTAAAAGGATTCAGTTCCTTAACCCAAATAAAGGACCACCGACGTACGTCCACGACAGATAAAGGGGTCATTCCGGTCCTTGATCTGTATCGCAGACTTGCGAGTACGTCGGAGCTTGCGAAAGCAAGCGTCAAGTTGCGTTCCTCCTCCAGGACGTAACAGTGGGCTAAATAAATAAATGTGTGAAAGCTGTACACAGGAATCTCGAAAACTTATTCAAAAAAACAAAAAAATATGAACGCCAACAGTACACGGTGTTCCCAAGTGGTCACCCATCCAAGTACTAACCGTGCCCAACGCTGCTTAACTACAGTGATCGGACGAGAACTGGTGTTTTCAGCGTGGTATGACCGTTGACGGTAGTACTATCTTTTTTTAAGTATAAACTATCTAACTGGGGATCATTGTACAATTCCAAAATTCTAATTATGTGTTAGTAATAAATAAATGTACGATTAATATAAAAGGAGATACGAAGAAACAATTGAGGAAGAAGGAAGAGAAAATTAGAAAGCTCACTTCTCTTTCTCTATTTCGTAAACAGTGGTTTGAAAAATACAGCACCGCTGCAAAATTTGTCTCGGTTGTGTGTGCTAAATGAATAACATGTGAAAGCTGTATACTGGAATCACGAGAAATTATTTAAAAGAAGAAAAAAGAAATGACGCCAACAATACACGGGGTTCCCAGGTCACCATTCAAATACTAATCAATGCTGTTTAACTGCAGTGATTGGACGAAAATATTTTTTTTAACGAGAACTTTATTTCATATATAAACGAAATTTAACAAACAATTATCACAAATTATTCACTGTATTGCAGTTCGCTTTAACCAAACTTAGTCTAACTTTAACCTATGGTTGATACTTATTTTGTAAGTAAGATAACAAATTTATACTCATTTTTCGTTAATATAATTATTTTCTTTGGTTTTGTCTTATTTTTTTAACGCTTTATTGTAATTTATAGGAAAAAATAAAATAAAAAAACCTATAATGCTATTTGCATTTTCCGCATATTTGTTGCAGTACTTAAGTAATATGTTTTAATATTTTTGTATATTGCTTTGTAAAATATGGGTAATTTTTGATATGGCAATTTGTACTTAAAGTTACTAGGTATGTTACTAGGTCTTTGCGTATTGTTGTTATGTTTTCAGATAATTTATTATTTTGTAATTGAGTGTTATAGAATTTTTCTGCTATATCCATTATATATTCTTTTATAGGCATTATTTTCGCTTCATTGTGTAGACAATCAATTTTACTGTATCTGTCCCTATTCAGTACTAGTCTTAGACATTTATTTTAAAATCTTTGCAACGGTATTATTCTGGTCTTTGCTATATCACAACACACTGCAGCTGCATATGTGATAGCTGGACTTTTTATGATTTTGTATATTAACAATTTATTGTATTTACTGACTGCGGAGTCCTTTATCATTAATGGGTACAGTTGTTTTACTATTGCATATGTTTTTCTTAAGACAGCACTTATGTGTGTATTGTACGTTAACTTATTATCTATGTTAACACCAAGGTATTTGACAAAGGTTTTACACTAGGTTTTTTATTTGTATATTTCTACTGGCTGAATAATTTTAGAGTTTTTAAACTTTCTGCTGAATACTGTTACTTTTGTCTTTTCGGTATTAATTATAATTTTCCATTTATTAAAATATTCTTCTAATAAATATAAATTAATTTGTATCTGTTTAGCAGCAACTATGGCACTAAATAAGTGCGCAAAAATTGCTGTGTCGTCAGCATATAGCGCCATCTTAATTTTTTCGAATTTAATTATATCATTTATAAAAATTGTGAAGAGTGCTGGCTCAAAGACGGACTCTTGTGGTACTTCAGCCTTTATTCGTCTTTCTTTTGAATATGTATTATTTATTTTAACCTGCAATTTCCTATCGTACAAATATGAATGCATGAGTTTAACTATAAATGGGGGATATTTATATTTTATCATTTTGTATAATAGACCATCCAGCCATACTCTGTAGAAAGCTTTTTCTATGTCTAATAATATCATCAACGTTACGTTATCTTTGTTGAAATTATACCTTATGTCATTAACAATTCTGACCGTTTGTTAAACAGTATTGTGTCCCTCTCTGAACTCGAATTGCTCATCCATTATAATTTTGTTCTGCTTTTCGTGTTTCCTGATCTTAGTTAATATTAACTTTTCCACAACCTTACTTATATTTGATAATAAACTGATTGGTCTGTAACTGGCTGGTTTTGTGAGGTTCTTGTCAGGTTTTGGTATTGGTATAACTATTGCTATCTTCCAGTCTTTCTGATAGTATCCTATTCTCAATATTGCATTTGTAATATATATTAGCTGTACTTTTGCCTTTTCACTTAAATTTTTAATTAATATATTTTGTATGCCATCTTTACCAGACGCTTTTAATGCAGAAAGTGCAGGAAGTGCTAGTACTATTATCAATATCACTAGGCGTTACTGAGATATGCTTGTAATTTTGTTTTTTCTTATTTCCCTTATTGTTTTATTTACTATTTTTATTACTTCTTTTTGTTGTAAGTTATTATTTGTTAAATCTATATCGTGAGCTCTTTCATACTGTGTCGCTAATAATTTTACCTTTTTCTCATCAATGTAAGCTTCTGTATTACCCTCTTTGAGTACTGGTATTGGTTGAAATTTCTTTTTAAATATTTTTGTAGTTTTCCATAGAGAATTATCATGTATACTTATCTTTGAGTCTTTTTCTCCAGATCTCATTTCTGTATTTCTTTATTTGCATTCTTATTTATTGTGTTTGTTGCGTATGTCTTTTTTATATATTGGATTCCTATTTCTTTGCCAGTATCTTCTATTTTTATTTTTTGATTTATTTAAATTTAAAATATCTTTGGGAGGATCCTTCTCTTCACTTTTTATTTTATTTTTCTTTGCCATCTTATTGATAGCTTCTTCTACTTGTAAATTTTATTATTTCTACATCTTCTTTTGTACGATTATTTCTATATCTTCTTTTGTACGAATTTTATTGTTAATTGCTATGCTTGAATCTAGTTTTCCTCTAAACTTAACCAAGTCTATTTCTTGTAGTTATAGTTATATATTTGTAGCTCTGGTTTATTATCCTTTAATTTTCCAATTGTAAATATAATGGGTCTATAGTCTGAATCCATTTCATCAAGTATTTTAGGTTGTGTAGCAGCTCTTACATTCTTATTAATAATAATATCTATTGTTGTAGGTATGTCTCTGTTCTCTGGATAGTGTGTAGGTTCATCAGGGAAGACAATATTGCAATTATTCATTTGGCTGTATCTATACAGAGTATGTCCATTTTTATTATTGATATGGCAGTTCCAAGCCTTGTGTCTTGAGTTGAGATCACCTATTAAAAGAACTTTTTCTCCTAAATTAAATAATGTGTCTAGGTCTCTCTTAGTATAACTTGAGGATGGTCTATTATAACCTGCTATTATATAAATACCATTGATTAGTTTGATGCATACGTTTTCAATTATAACATTCTTAGTTTTAATTAGTTTATAAGATAAATTGTTCTTAATTAATATCATAACTCCTCCTGCCGCGTTGTCCCTATTATATCTTTCACATTTATAATTTCTGATATTATATTTATTCCTAACACTTAGCTTTGTCTCATTTATAATCATAATATCTATCTTATGACTATTAAGAAATTCTATTAGTTCATATGTTCTGTGTCGAATACCATTTGCATACCAAATGCAAATCTTTATTTCATACATTCTGTTTCTAACGTTTGACAAAATTCAATCAATATTTGAAACATTTCAACCTGCTCATTACACTGTTCCATTTCCTGATTTAATTGCTTTACTAACATTAGCATATTCTTTACGTTAAGTTTTGCATTTAGTTTTTTAATATCATTTATGAGTTTAATAAAATCTAAGAAATCATTGTTTGCATTTTGTACATTTTCAGTGACCTCAATGTCCTTTTGCTTACCTCCTATTCTATAATTACTATTATTTTTTATGCAGTCTTTATCACTCATTTTCCATCCACTCCCTATCTCACTTGTTCTTATTGTTTTTAATGTAGGGAATTGTATTGCATCCTTTAAATCAGGTTTATTGAATCCTCTCTCAGCATGATCAGTTCTTGCTTTCTTTGTATCTTGCATTCTTTCCACCCTTATCAGCCTCTTCTTGTATGCTTCACAAATTGTAGCATTAGCAAATGATTCTTGCCGCAGTTAATACATTTAGCTGGTTCGCTGACAGGCTTCTTGCATTCCTTAGTCAGATGCTCTCCTGCGTATTTTAGACATGTTGGATCTGCATAACAATTTATTGTAGCATATCCACGTTCTTGACATCTGTGACACCGTGTGTCTTCTGTTGTTAATATAATTATCCCATACTACCTTAGTGTAGTAACATATTGTGCCTTTTGTTTGAGCATTCCTAATTTTATTTTGTCCACTGTTAACAGAAACATTGATTTCATAGTTCCTTTCATTAGACTAACATTATATACTGCTATACCTAGTAGTTCAAAGCTTTCTTTGACTTCATGTGATTCTAATCTATTATGTAATCCCTTAACTATATACATTCTTCTATTGTCCTCCCTAGATGTGTATGTGTGAAATTTAATTTGTCAACTTTTTCAGATCCTGTATAATGTATCATAGCCCTTCCTGTTGTAGAGAAATACTTCCACACATTCTTCATGATATTTTAAATGGAACTTTTCGTCCACAGTTTGCTCAATAGTTTCTACAAATTTTTTATGTTCCTTTATGTTGCCATGTAATACTAGAGATGGTGGCTTCCTCTCCTTTACCTTCTACCTATTGTTTCTTTCATTACTGTCTTCTTCTGTGTTCATATCAGAATCTTCTTCTCTAGATTAGCTAGCTGTGCAAATTTATTTTTGATTTGTATGTATTTCAGAGTCGCACCTCTGAGTCCGTTTTTCTGCTCATTTTTCTAACTGCTTGTCCACTAATTTCAATATTAGTTTTCTTTATATATTAGCCTTAGAATAAACGTTATATTTTGTTATGTGTCACTATGATGTGTTATACCATTATAACCTCCTTTGCCATTGAGGTTATTTTGTATACTTTTACTGTTCCCAATATTTTCTTTGATGTTTTCTTTTGTTTTATCTTCCGACAGCTTTACCGTTGCTGTTATTTTGTACTTTATTTAATTAGCAATATATTGTATTTTACCCAAATATGCTATTTCTGTAATTTTTACCAGAGCACGCGTGTTATTCACAAGCGGGTTTCTCCGGACAAGAACTGATGTTTTCAGCGTGGTATAATTGTTGACGATACTAGCATGTTTTTTAAGCATGAACTATCATTGTACAAGAATCATTATACAACTCCAAAATTTTAGCAGTGTGCGTTTATAATAAATAAATATACGATTAATATAAAAGAAACACGAAAATATAATTGAGGAAGAAGGAAGAGAAAATTAAAAAGCTCATCTCTTTCTCAATTTCGTAAACGGAGATTTGAAAAATATAGCACCGCTGCAAAATTTGTCTCAAGTGTGCTAAATAAATAAATGTATGAAAGCTGTGCTCAGGAATCTCGAGAAAATATTCAAAAAAATAAAAAAAAATTAACGCCAACAGTACACGGTGTTCGCAGGTGATCACCACCCACCCAAGTACCAACCGTGCCCAACGTTGTTTAACAGCAGTGATCAGACGAAAACTGGTGTTTTCAGCATGGTATGACCGTTCATAGTACTACTATCTTTTTTAAGCATGAATTAGTCAACTGAGAATCATTATACAACTCCAACATTTTAACCGCGTGCGGTAATATTAAATAAATATATGATTAAAATAAAAAAAACTCGAAGAACTAATTGGGGAAGAAGGAAGAGAAAATTAAAGCTCATCAGTCTTTCCCAATTTTGTAAACAGTGATTTGAAAAATATAACACCGCTGCAAAATTTGTCTCAATTGTGTGTGCTAAATAAATAAATGTATGAAAGCTGTGCACAGAAATCTCAAGAAATTATTCAAAAACACAAAAAAAAATGAACGCCAACAGTACACGGTGTTCCCAGGTGGTCACCCATCCAAGTACTAACCGTGCCCAACGCTGCTTAACTACAGTGATCAGACGAGAACTGGTGTTTTCAGCGTGGTATGACCGTTGACAGTAACACCATCTTTTTTAAGCAATAACTATTTAACTGAGAATTATTGTACAACTCCAAAATTTTGACAATGTGCGTTAGTAATAAATAAATATATGATTAAAATAAAAAAAACTCGAAGAAATAATTGGGGAAGAAGGAAGAGAAAATTAAAACTCACCTCTCTTTCTCAATTTTGTAAACAGTGATTTGAAAAATATAGCACCGCTGCAAAATTTGTCTCGATCGTGTGGGCTAAATAAATAAATGTGTAAAAGCTGTACACAGGAATCTCGAGAAATTATTCAAGAAAATAAAAAAAATAAGCACCAACAGTACACGGTGTTCCCAAGTGGTCACCCATCCAAGTACTAACCGTGCCCAACGCTGCTTAACTGCAGTGATCGGACGAGAACTGGTGTTTTCAGCGTGGTATGACCGTTGACGATAGCAGAATCTTATTTTAAGCATAAACTGCGGAATTGAGAATCATTGTAGAACTCCAAAATTTGACCATTTGTGTTAGTAATAAATAAATATACGATTCATATAAAAATAAGACGAAGAAATGACTGAGGAAGAAAGAAGAGAAAATTAGAGTTAAGCTCACTTTCTTAATATTGTAAACAGTGGTTTGAAAAATACAGCACCGTTGCAAAATTTGTCTCGGTCGTGTGTGCTAAATAAATAAATGTATGAAAGCTGTACATAGGAATCTCGAGAAATTATTCAAAACAAACAAAAAAATGGATGCCAACAGTACATGGTGTTCCCAGGTGGTCACCCATCCAAGTACTAACCGTGCCTAACGCTATTTAACTACAGTGATCCGACGAGAACTGGTGTTTTCAGCGTGGTATGACCGTTAGCAGTACCAACCGTTCTTCATACATAATTCTGTGGATTATGCAAATAGAACAGTCGCATAATTAATATATGCAACATATGTAAAGAAATTTACCTATGCTTAACATAACATTGTATTCAGTTTTTAAAAATAATATGATCTTCAGATCTGCTCAATTGTATAACTAGTTTTAATTGTTTTACACTCGCGACTGTTAAGCGTCGTCTACAATGGCAGTAAGCAGTAAGAAGTAAGGGTGAACAATAAGAAATATACCAACCACAGTTGATTATTTTTGTCATAATCGATTGTGATTGGTTTATTTCTTACCGCTTACGCTTATTTCTTACTGCTTACTGCCATTGTAAGCGACGCTTATATGTTAAATGAACTGTATACGTTAATTCCTTCGATCGCAAGTTTTTACGCATTTTACAATAATAAGAAAAATCTGTAAAGATATATAGTTGAGGTTAGCTGTTATATCATTGTGTACTTCTAAAGTCTCCGTTACGAGCCGCCACCGTTCCTATCGACAAATCAAGCGTAGTACGACTCAACAACAAATCAGCCCGACTTTTACTTTTAAGTAGCATGACTCAACTTAAGTAGAATGACTCAGAATGTCTCATTGCCATCTATTATTTTTAAGTATCGACAAAATAGAGACACAAATCGCTATGCAATCAAAAAGGGGAAGGACACATTTGGTCATTTGAGCTTCGTATACACCTACAAGGAGTCAGTCAGTGGTATTGACGAGTAGCAGAGACGACGTTACTTCAATGGCGCGCAATGATTCAGCCGTCGCTTTGCGCGACGGTGAATCACGTACCAGCGACTGTAAAATCCTTCGCTGAAGGTTATGCTGGATCTAACGTGGATCACATGGTAATTGCCGTTTGCGTGTACAAGTACCCTCTGCCACTAACTCATGTATATTTTTATACGCCTGTATACGTACATAATCCGCAGAACCGTGAAACTGCAATTAACAAAACCACAGTCGCGAGGAATACTTCTAAAACTGTCTCCTTTTCGAGCGTGGCCTTTCCTCGCTTATTTTTAGCTGCGGATAATTATCTTCTCTATTATTACTTACTCCTTTTGTTAGATTGCTGTTTTCTTTTCAGTATTAATTAATAGTCTCTTTGATACTTCTACAGTTCCACCTACATCCTAATAGTATACGAAAATACAGACATAATATAAAACATACATAGTTACAAAATTACAAATATATGTAATATATATTTTATTTACATATATATTTTATGGTTACATATATTTTAATTGGAAGCCACCAGGAATATGTTATAAGAAGTAGTGACAAGCGTCAACGGTTATACTACGTTTTGGAGTTGTACAATGACTCTTAAGGCTCGTATACATTAGCTGTAAGAATAAGTCTGCAAGGTTGCAAGACACGAAATGAAATATTTTCATTCGCTGACAGCTTACGTTACAGCCTTACAGCCTTATCCTTACAGCTATTGTAGACGAGCCTTTAGACTTAGACGGGCAGTTCACGTTTAAAAAGCACACTCGTATCGTCAAAGGTCATACTACGCCGAAAACACCAGTTCTCGTTCGATCAGTGCAATTAAGCAGCGTTGGGTACGGTTAGTACTTGGATGGGTGGTGACCACCTGGGAATACTGTGTACTGTCGGCGTTCATTTTATTTTTGTTTTTTGGAATAATTTCTCGAGATTCCTGTGCACAGCTTTCATACATTTATTTATTTAGCACACACGATTGAGATAAATTTTGTAGCAGTGCTGTATTTTTCAAATCCCTGTTTACAAAATTGAGAAAGAAATGAGCTTTCTAATTTTCTCTTCCTTCTACCTCAATTGTTTCTTCGTATCTCCTTTTATATTAATCGTACATTTATTTATTACTAACACACATAATTAGAATTTTGGAATTGTACAATGATCCCAGTTAGATAGTTTATACTTAAAAAAAGATAGTACTACCGTCAACGGTCATACCACGCTGAAAACACCAGTTCTCGTCCGATCACTGCAGTTAAGCAGCGTTGGGCACGGTTAGTACTTGGATGGGTGACCACCTGGGAACACCGTGTACTGCTGGCGTATGTTTTTTTTATTTTGTTGAATAATTTTTCGAGATTCCTGTGTACAGCTTCTATACATTTATTTATTTAGCACACTCGATCGAGACAAATTTTGCAACAGTGCTATATTTTTCAAACCACTGTTTACAAAATTGAGAAAGAAATGAGCTTTCTAATTTTCTCTACCTTCTTCCTCAATTGTTTCTTCGTCTCTTTTTATATTAATCGTATGTTTATTTATTACTAATACACATGGTGAAAACTTTGGAGTTATATAATGATTCTCAGTTGGCGAGTTCACGCTTAAAAAAAGATGTTACTATCGTCAACGGTCATACCACGCTGAAAACACCAGTTCTCGTCTGATCACTGCAGTTAAGCAGCGTTGGGCACGGTTAGTACTTGGATGGGTGACCACCTGGGAACACCGTGTACTGTTGGCGTAAATTTCTTTTATTTTTTTGAATAATTTTTCGAGATTCCTGTGTACAGCTTTTACACATTTATTTATTTAGCCCACACGATCGAGACAAATTTTGCAGCGGTGCTGTATTTTTCAAATCACTGTTTACAAAATTGAAAAAGAAATGAGCTTTCTAATTTTCTCTTCCTTCTTCACCAATTATTTCTTCGAGTTTTTTTTATATTAATCGTATGTTTATTTATTACTAATACACATGGTGAAAAGTTTGGAGTTATATAATGATTCTCAGTTGGCGAGTTCATGCTTAAAAAAAGATGTTACTATCGTCAACGGTCATACCACGCTGAAAACACCAGTTCTCGTCTGATCACTGCAGTTAAGCAGCGTTGGGCACGGTTAGTACTTGGATGGGTGACCACCTGGGAACACCGTGTACTGTTGGTGTTAACTTTTTTTTTGTTTTTTTGAATAATTTCTCGAGATTCCTGTGCACAGCTTTCATACATTTATTTTTTTAGCACACACGATTGAGACAAATTTTGCAGCGGAGCTGTATTTCTCAAACCGCTGTTTATAAAATTGAGAAAGAGAAATGAGGTTTTAATTTTTTCTTCCTTTTTACTAAATTATTTCTTTTCATATTGTCTTTTTAATCGTATATTTTTAATATTTTAATATTTTTAATCGTATATTTGTTTGTTATGGTCATACACAATCAAAATTTTGGAGTTGTATAATGATTCTCAAATGAATGCTTCAGTGCTTAAAAGAACGCAAATTAGCGTCAACGGTCATATCAAGGTGAAAACACCAGAAGAGTGGATAGAAGACAATGTTATAAAATATAAATTAAAATTATACAGATCTGACACACCTTCCTACCTTAGGGGAATATCTTATATAAATCTTGTTTTAGCAGGTATAAAGATAGGCCTTCAGTCAATTTCAGATGGAGTTCTTAGTACATTATCTCTTGATAGATCTCCTTTAATTTTTCCTTTTGTAATGAATAGCTAGAAATAAATTCTGTTGAAAATGATAATTTTAACTATAACAAAGTAAATGGGATAAAGTTTCATAACTTATCTACAAATTCTAAGTTTGAAGTTCCAAATAATAGGAACATCAGAATCTTAGCATCAAAGAAATAGATGATTTTATACATTTGTTAGAATTTATTATTAAGGATACAATGACTAAAATTATCCACCAAGTCAAAAACCCAAACTAGATAGATAGACAAATATGTAAATGCCGGAGTCAGAAAATTGCAAAAGCAATAAAATTACGTGTTGTTTTTAATTCAACGTTGAGAAAGAAAATTTAAACCTATAGATTCAGAAATAAAGGGACTTGGGAGATTGCTTCATGACCTGAAAATAGAATTAAAACATGAAATTACCAAATCAGTGAATTTTTACTGGGAGGAGAGAGTTAAAAGTATATCCCACACCAATTCTAAAACATTTTTCCCCAAGATCAATAAAATATTTGGACAAAACAACATATAAAAACAACATAGAAATTCCCTATCTTCGTATACCTGAAAACAAAAAAAATATATTAGGCCTGGCTAACATCAATAATCACATAATAACATAATAAAAGATAACCTAATAACTTTCTGATTCAAGAAATGGAATTAATGTTAGATGTACCTGGCTCTCACTTCGCCTTGATTAATGATTAAAATAAAAACATGGGTAAATCCAGATTTAATGAAATCATAAACAAGAAATCAGATAAAATAAAAAGTGAAGCAGAATCGTATAACAAAAATAATATTACTTAAAATAATATTTACACCTTTAATGATGATAATACTGCCGACATGCCATCGGAACAACTGATCACATCATACTATTTTACGAACAAAACAATTTTAACAAAAAAATTTAAATATCTTAATATAAAAAAATCTTCGGGCTTAAATGGTACACCAAACATTGTCTTAAAACATATACCTGCTAAAATCATACATATATACACGATTCTTTTTAATAATATGATAAATCATTGGTATCTTCCCCAAAGTGGAAGTGACAAGAAGCAAAAGTAATCTCATTACTAAAAAAAGACAAAGATAAAGTGCTTCCTTCTAGCTATAGACCTATTAGCCTCTTTCCAAATATAGGCAAAATATATGAGATAGTCATAAATGATATTATTGTTATATTCTGTGACAAGAATAACTGTGATAAAATAACATACTTCCAGAAAATCAGTATGGTTTCAGAGCGTGACATTCCACAATACACGCAATTAATAAACTAGTTTCGGACATCAACTGGGCTCTGATTAATAATGATTGTCTTGGTGCCTGTCTAATAGATTTAGAAAAGGCTTTTGATACTGTCTGAAGGGACTTATCTTTAAATTAAAAAAAAAAACTTTCCTTCAAATCTTGTTAAATTCATCTGGAGTATGATCAAAGATAAATCATTCGTGACCAATCACCTCAATATGACATCCAAAAATAAATATACATTGTCGGACGGTTTACAACAAGGTACAATTAATTCACCTATATTGTTCAAGATATATATACGGCTGATCTCCTCCAACTCTTCGATCCTAATATTAAATGTTCATTGATTGCGTATGCCGATGATGACCGTTTTTTGTTAGCGATTAAAATAAAAAATCTATGTTTTTCCTCCTAATTGTATCCTGTGCTATGTTATAGTGCTATAAATTTGTGTTGTATTATGGTGCGTTTTGTGAGTGCCAATCAGGCCGTCGAGAACAATCTTATGTTAAATTTATTACTGTTTATTGTAATTGTAAATCACACGATTATTTGCATTGGTTCTTCAATAAACACCTTAAAAATAAAAACATAAAAAAACGCTGAAAACACCAGTTCTCGTCCGATCACTGCAGTTAAACAGCGTTGGGCATAGTTAATATTTGGATGATGACCACCGGGGAACACCGTGTACTGTTAGCGTATTTTTTTTAATTATTTTTTGATAATTCTTGAAGATGGTAATTTTTTCTATCTAATTTATATTATTAATAATTTTTAAGACAATTTAGTATATTTTTTCTTTTTAATATTTTAATTCATCTTTCATACACATACACACACACATACACACACACACATATATATAAAAGTTACTTTTCAAATATATATCTAAAGCTATTCTATTTTTTCAGAGATTTTCAAGAAATTAGTGTTTTAAAAATTTCGGCAAATTACTATCATAACTTGGTTATTTATAAAACTTACAGCCGGTAACAGTCAGTGATTAATAATTTTTACAAGTCTAAGCTCGGTTGTGTATTTAGTTTGATTTCATATATGTGAAATTTGTCTGTGAGTAATGTTGAATGAATGAATAATGAGAGTACTCAGTTACTCTTGGTTGCTGCAAAATACGAGTAATCGTGAGAGCTTCAAAGCTCGAACGAGGCGAGAGCACGGAACATCAATTTGCTGCGATCTTTCAGTCATGGGTGGTGGAATTTTTGAGAGTCAAAGTTTCGTCTGAACTTGATTATTCCTGACCCGATTCTTCTTCCGGAATTCCAATTGTTATTATTGTAATGAATGTAATTTTGCCGGCCTCGTGATATGAAAAGCGCTCGAAAATTTATATTAGAAGCTTGCAAATGCTCATAGAGTTGCCGATAATTTCATCAACTCTAAAGAGGAATTATTTTACAAACGTGGAATCAAACGATTGCCAAAAAATACTAGCAGGAAGTACTAGATTATGATGGCAAATATTTTGATGTTTGATCGTTTTATCGCTATCAATAGAAGAAACATAAGTAGAAATCCAACGATCGCTTGCAAACCACTAATAGATGTGTAGACACGAACACGCAAACACCTGCATAAATTTAATCCTGAATAGAATTCCGTCACGAATCCTGTCGCGCGAATAATAAACGGTCTCTCTATCTTCAAATGATATCGACGGAATTTCTCCGTAAATTTTATGTGCCACATAATAGAGAAAGTGTTCGGGAATTTATATTGAAAGTTCATAGGATTGTCGATGCTTTCATCGGCTCAAAATATGAGTTATGAGTACACAAATGCGAAATCTGGCAATAATATGGAAGGTAACGAAAAGTGATAGATACAAGTACTTTGATTACACATAACACTTATTACTCTGCACGACTTTTCATAAAAAAATCATGCTTGAAGATCCAACGAACTTGTATAATGCTTTAATAGATATGTAGAGGCACAATACACGTTTAAATTTAACTCGTTGAAGATCACAATTATTTCTCAAACACTTTTTGTTAAAAGATTAATCCGTTTATTTCCTAGATTAGGAAGTCTCAGATTGGTTGTAGCACAATTATTAAAAGTACAAGTACAACAGGGTATATATATCCAACGCTGGAAAAATACCGAAATGAAATCATATCTTATGACCTAACAATTTCATTCAATAAAAAAGAAGCATCCCATAAACAAGGCATCGTCCATTAGCAGGTTAATCTCAAGTAAAATTCCGCTCAGAGATCTGTCGCGACGATAATAAACGAATTCTCCCTCTCTCTTTTTCCTTCTCTCAATGTCCAAATAATATCGTCGGTAGCTTTCGAGGACGAGACAGAAATTGATCGCGCATACATCCTCAACGTTCTGCGTCCCGGACGAGGCGTGCTACGCGACGCTACATATGGATAACCCGCGGCATCGCGTCGCGTCGCGCCGCGCCGCGCCGCACCGCGTTGCGTTGCGTCGCGTCGCGTCGCGTCGACCGGTTACTCACCGCGGGCGACGCTCCATCGATCGTGTCGGTCGCGAGGGACTGCAGGGGTCGAGAAAGAGAGCGCGAGAGACGAGACAGGGGTGGGATAGCCCCTCCGGCAGCGGTGTTTGCCCCTGCGGAGAGCGCGTCTGCACGGGGGTGGATATACACTCGCCGGCGAAATAAAGGAGTTGCCGGCAACGCGCGAGATAAGAAATTAACGCGTGATGGAGGGAGGAAGAGAGAAAGAGAAAGAGAGACAGAGTGAGAGGGGGAAGGGGAAGAAAGAGAGGGAAAAGCACGCGTGGGTGTCTTTAGCGAATGAAGATGAAAAGTACAATATTTAATTTCTCAAACGTTCGTCCGAGATAAGCGCTATCGCGCTCTTTACTCCAGATTTAGCAATTAATTCATTTGATCATTGTGTCTGTGCGTATCAACGTGCGCCATGAAGGTGTGTTTAGCGAAAAAGACAGCCGCGGATAGATGTGCCGTCTGTGCTCGGTTATTCGCCTATACGAGAGCTCTAGACGGCACGATATAAATTCGAAATGTAATTATTATTCAACGTTGGGAAATTAGTTTGTTGTGTCGCGCGAGTTAGAGTCGAACACGCATTTGATACCTGGTAAAGCGGAAGGTAGAGAGCGTCCACCCTGTGCGGTCTGGCTTGCTTTTGGCATTTTTTCCCAATCGATCCGCAGAGCCCCGGCCACTTCCCGACAGTGGTGTGTAGTTTGCGGTTATTTCAATATTTCAGTGTCTGACTAATACAGCAATACTCCGATAGTGACATGTACATATCAAACGTAGTATCAGTGTATACAAGACGCTTGTCAGAATAAGCTAGAATGAAATACGTTGTCGAGTTAACTCAAGCGGCAACTGAGGCAGCTTCGGCGACAGTTTCCTGAAAGGTGAAGAGTTTGACAATTATTATAAATATGCAATTTTGTTCGCTTTAAATATTGAGATATTATATGCGGATATAAATAAAGATAACGATAACATCCAAAGCGTCAAGTAGATATAAGTAGATATAAGCATATACAAGTACATACCGAGTATTAGGTATAACATATATTAATAACAAAAATTAATAAAGAAAAATATCACTAAAGTGAGAGAAATAATTAAAGCAAAATAATTGGGAAGTCTTTAAATTTATCGGAAAATACCTTCCCAAAATATTCCTGAGCTCGCGCGGAGCATTTTCTGTAGCTGTCCAAAATATACTTGCGGGCATGGCGACATAATATTACCCGGCGATGAAATAGTTTCGGAATAGTAATCCCAGTAATCCATCGACGTGGAGATGTTTTACGAGGTGCCGTTTATATGGCGTGGGGTCGTTGCTATAAGGAGCGCTGCGCGATTGGAAAAGTTCCCAGAGTTTCTAGCCGTAATGTAGAGGAACAGTTATGTACTTATTTCTCGGTTATATCTTCTCGTGATCAAAGAGCTTCTTATCCTTTTCTCTTATTTTCTCGAATATGATTCGCTTGACGAAGACTGCCAGCGATCTTCCGTGCGATCGTGTTTCGATCCTCTATCAACTGCAGTTTCCAGTGTACTTATCATATTTTCATTTTCTCGCTATCCCAAAAACAAATATACAAATAGTTACATTTGAAAGTAGCATAAGGCATATTTGTATCAGTGCTCAATTAAGCTTAAGAAGCAGGCAACCGTTATTTTACCTTGAATCAATTATTTTTCTGTTTTGTTGAATCTTGTTGTTAGCCGAAAGAGTCTCCACTTACGTGTTTGGCGCAGAGCTGTTAAAATGGAAACATAAGGGATTTTGTACACAAAATGCAAAGAACAGTTCCATTGTGAGGAGACAGAGAAAGAAAGAGAAAGAAAGAGAAAGAAAGAGAGAGAGAGAGAGAGGGGGGGGGAGAGAGAGAGAGAGAGAGAGAGAATGGCAACGCATCTGGTATCCGATGGATCGATAAGATCCATCCCCTAAATTACTAAAAAAAACAGGGAGAGAATCACTATGAGAGAACAAGAACAGCATGATTAGGGAACAAACTCTTTCTGCATAAAGATGCATCGCGAGACTCACTGACAGGGGACGTCTTAACCGCCCCCCGACTTAAATCTACTAATCATGTTTCCTTCTTCGATCGCCTTGAACCGGCGATTCGCTCATGAACAACCGTAATCTTCACCTTAACCTCAAATCTTAACCTCTGACTCGGCGCGATACACTCGATATGCTACTCTCACTGCACACTAACGCCCTCCCGTGATCAGTGAGGTCAACGACCACGCGCTAATGTGATCGCACGATTCCCCAGCTTTGCGACGTGCCGTTCGGCCTTGCAAATGTGCTGTTCGACCTTGTGACGTTGGCACAAGAGTGGTGGGAGATGGTGTGCGGCTGCTGAGGAATGTGGTTATGCAAGTTGGCAGATAAGATTTCGCGGAAACGCGTCTGCGGAATGCAGAGCGTGTGCTGCCACCCTCGCTTGTTTCGCGCGACAGGTGGCGGTCGCCTCGCGTCGCCTCGGCGCAGCGTCGAGCCGATCGAGCGCGCCGCTCGATACAGACGCCGATGTAACTTTGCTCCTGGAGCTCGTAGCGGCATGGAACAAAGCGCATTGTAAAGCTGAAACTCCCGTGCTTCCGGTGGGTGTGCAGTGATCCTTCCCCGAGGCGATTCACCATTCATATTGGATCATTGTTATGGATTATGCAAAAGTTAACATCCGAACTCGAAAGTTGCGAGAGGTACTGATCGCCCTCAAGTTTAAGCAAATATTTATTCGCGACGGGAATCGGAGGGTCTATTTGAATCCATGATATTGTGGAATGTTTTCTGTTCTTCTTTCATTGACATACGTCAATATAGCTGGAAATATATCAACGAGAGCTGTCCTCTGCTTTCGATATCTCTGATGATTAATTCACTTCGCGAAAATTTGTGGAAGAAGGATAATCGTCGAGGTTTTTGCGAATATATACATATACTAAATATCGCGATTTGAAGCACATGAATTATTTTAAGAAATAATTGCTGATACATTAACAGTACGCTCCAATACCAATATTTTTATAATAATCGTTCATTATAAAAGAAAAGAGTAAAAGGAAAACAATAACGCGTCGCGTATTTTCGTGTTGCATCAAACGCTATTTTCTTTGTTAGCCGGATAGTTATCGATTAGCTGTAATTTGAGTGTCAGTGTCGACGTCTTCACCTGCACGGTTACGAGTTCACGTGTTAAAGACGACGGCGTCATAATAATTTAATAGACAATAAGTTGCACGCGAAGAGAGAAAGAGAACGAAAGAGAGAGAGAGAGAGAGAGAGAGAGAGAGAGAGAGAGAGAGAGAGAGAGAGAGAGAGAGAGAGATATTACACTGGCTTAATGTAATACTGAACTAATGAAAATGTTAAGGGGCTGCGTTATGTTGAGAAGCGCCAGATGAAGTTAAATTAACAACAGACAGACTGCATTATACCTAGAACATTCATCCGTCTGCAAATTCGCTAGAAATTTTGAAATATTAACATACACAGCGATGTATGTACATTCGTTTGGAGTCGTAATTTGTTATTAATAGTATATTAATCTCCCTCGCGTCGATAATATACTTTGTATATAAATGCTTTTACTGCGTGCTATTTTACTACGCGCTATAAATTATTACACTTCACCGGCGGACAATATTGATCATCTCCACGCGATTCTTTTCTTTATAATTTGTCTAGAGCTCGCGCGACCGAGTCGACATTTTGCTTTTACATTTAACCCGCAAGTCCCCTCGAATTTGAAGAACCAATGGAGAACGCTCGAAAAGTAATATTTCGTAAGTTATTATTTTTGTTGTGCAGCAAATAATTATCTATTATTTATCGGGATTCAAAGAAAAATTTATTCGGGAATTATTTAATATCTTATCACTGCGCATTCTCTCGAGTTTCTTTCATCCGATTTACAGTCAGAGACACATTTGCTTAATACATAGGCGGTGCCAAGGATGGGCCTGGGTGGGTCCTGGCCCACCTAAAAATACGCTGATCCACCCTTTGGTTCCCCTAAAAAAGCCTAAAATTTTAACATAATTATGCTATCCTATTCTGTAAAAGTTTTCAGCTTTTTTATATGAAGTTATTTTTATAATTAAAATTCTACAATTAATTTTAAATTCTATCTTCATAGTTAATTTTTCCTAAGGACAAAGCGCAACGGTTAAAACATTAAAATGAATGATAAAATGATATATAATATAATATATAATAAATGTGGTCAACCCATATATAGGCGCTGGCTCACCTGTAGCCCACCCCCCCGCATGAATAGTTCTGGCGCCGCTTATGGCTTAATATTAATTATTCTTGCACTTACCTTCCTCCATTTTCCTTCTTAACACGATGAAAGTTTCTGTAAATGAATGTATAAGACCCTTTGAAGCAAACAAAATACTTTATTGTTAGATATTATAATACAGTACGTGTAGCCCGTGACACATTAAAACAGACCATTTAGTTATATCCTAAATAAATAGCCTTCTTATTCCATAACCAATGTTGATATGACCCATTAATATCTCCCACTGACCTTCCGTGCTTCCCTCTCACTCTATCTTATACGTCTCATACTCTCTTTCGTTTCAAGAGAAATCACTCTTATCACTCCTCCCCTTCTTCTCTCTCTCTCTCTCTCTCTCTCTCTCTTTCTCTCTTTCTATTTGCCTCTCTCTATTTTTCTCATCTACGATCCAACTATTTCTTGCATGTCTCTCCGTTTCCATCAATCGTTAACAAGGAATCGATTTTAGGAGAGCATAACAGGATAGAAGATTATTATCATGAGGTGTGGACGAGTCTTCATTAGAAAAAATATTTCGCGCTCAGTATTTTTCTTTTGCACGGACACGACAGACGCGGCACGCGCATAAGCATGCTTCCATAATTTTTTTTTTTAATTTCGCTCCTCGGTTCCCTCCCGGACTAATGTCAAGCTAGCTCCTCCGCGCTCTCAACACACGGAGTGCATTCATAAAAGAGAAAAAAGGGAGGGAAGGAGCGAGGAGTGCGAGAGAAAAAGCTAGAGAAAGACAAGGAGGGAGGGAGGGAGGGAGGGAGGGAGAGAGAGAGAGAGTGTGTATATCTGAGAGTGAGAAAGAGAGCAACGAAGAGCCGAAAAAATTTATCGTTGATCCATTTTTTATGTCGCTATTCTCGTCGCTTTCCTCTCACTCCACGCGGCTCTCTCTTTCTCCCCCTCGTTCTTAGTACAAGCCGAAGCATGCACGAATGCAGCTCCTGTCGTCCAACCGCAATCCTCGTGAGCTTCGTCCTCACATACTCGCGCGACTTAAAAGCTGAGAATCGCGAAGCTACTCGTGGCCAACAATACCTCTCAATCTCGACTCCGAGCGATCCGTGCTCTCCCGATGCAATCAAGCACCTGAGCTCACGCTGTCCCGTCGGATTTTTTTTTTCTCGTCAAAAAATAGCATTCGTTTCTCTCCAGAGAAAAAAAGAGACGTGTTCCACGGAGGTAAATTTGAAATTCGGTATATCCGTTATCGATGCAAAGCTGCACCCGGCTTCGTCGATTGCGTTCGCGATTCTCAGAGGGGTCCAACTCTCTCACGACTGAAAAAAGTGGCACAACCTACATATATAGACACGTATATATATGTACGTATGTGTGTGTGTGTAACTCGCGTATCATTATTACTTCGTCTTCTTCTTCCGCTCTCCTTTCTTGTTTTTTTCTTTTGGGGTATTCCGATGTTGTTACCATCTCTCTCTCTCTTTCTCTTTCTCTCTCTCTCTCTCTCTCTCTTCTTCCTCATCTTCATCTTTTTGTTATGCGGGTACGGGTACGTACGTATAATCGCTACAAATATAAGTCACAGGCCAACATTTCGTAGTACAACACAGCACAATCATTGTCGTATCATTATACGTTTTTCTCTTATTTTTTTTTTTTTACCTTTTCCTCACGTTCGACAGGTTTCCACATCGTTAATATTACAGTATCAAGTTTAAATCATATAATCGTATAGTGTAATATATAATATATATAATATATATAATATTAAAATTGACGAGATATATTCTATTGACTAGGCACACTTAGTTCATAACAAGAAAAAAATTGTCTCTCCCTCTCGCTCGCACTCACTCGTATCCGATTTGCCTTCACTCTGCCGTCCCACACTATCGCGTGTCCTTATCGCTTCAACTCGAGTAACTTCGCAACATTACTGCTTTATCTTTACCACTACGCTTCTCTTTCCCTTTCTCTCTTTCTCTCTTCCTCTCTCTCTCTCTCTCTCTCTCTCTCTCTCTCTCTCTCTCTCTCTCTCTCTCTCTCTCTCTCTCTCTCTCTCTCTCTCTCTCTCTGTCTCGTATCGTTTACCATAGGTAATAACAGACGGGGCTCGAAAATTGAAAGAAAATCGGAATCAGAGCTTCGCGATGAGCTTAAAACATCGAAGTTTCATCTGCCTCACGAATTTTCTTATATTCTGCTTCGATTAAGTTCTCCCGTTTTCTACACAATTGCAACAACTCCCTTAATTAACACGGCGGACGTGATTCTCGAGCCCCGATGATGGACACTGCTAAAATACCTTCCGCAATCTCGTGGCCTCTTTTTTAATACTTAACAAACCATGTCGTTATAAAACTTGCTTCGCTCTGGTTACTTTTTTTGTTTCGTTCTTCCTCTCTCTTTCTTTTTCTCTCATTCACTCGACCATACGTTACACCACGTGCTCTCTCTCTCTCTCGTAATCATGCATACGTACACACAAACGCACACACATACATACACATATATCAGTAGTAAATATTATCGCCACCTTTCTCTCTCTCTCTTTTTCTCCCTCTCTCTCTCTCTCTTTCTCTCTCTCTCTCTCTCTCTCTCTCTCTCTCTCTCTCTCTCTCTCTCTCTTATCGTATTATGGAAAAATAGAAACTTCTGACAATAAAAACCAAACAAACGTGAATCGGCGACCGAGGGGGGCTTTGCAACGTGGGGTTGCGGACGTCGTGCCGATCCTTTGCTGCCACTGGCATGAAAAATTCTCAACCCTTCTCGACGTGTCGTACCCGCGATATTTGAAAAAATCCACGTATTCTTCACCATTTCTCCTTTTCTCTCTCCCTCTCTCTCTCTCTCTCTCTCTCTCGTTAGCTGCCGTTCGAAATCGTATCGCGCGAGCACATATGCGCGAATCCGTTCTATCAACAATGTCACTGTCCCGTATACGAGCGAGAAGTCTGACGTACACCTGAGGACTTCGTTCTTCGGAAGCGACCCCCGCTGGCAAAAGGCCTTCCGCATGCAAACAATGGAATGCAGAGTGACTTTTAGCGAACGCACGCCGGAGAGTTTTACTCACTGACGACTGCAACGCGCGACGTTGAAAATCCTCAGTCAGTCGGTGGAAATCGAGAGTGACTCTCTCTTTCTCCTCTTCTCTCGCTTGACAAAAGTCGATTTCGCGTAGTAAAATCTTGCATGACGGAGTCGAGGGCGATCTCCGTTCTAGGAGAGGTTTTCCTCTATGAGAAGAAGAAGAAGAAGAAGAAGAAGAAGATGAAGAAGAAAAACATGAAGAAGAAGAAGAAGAAGAAGAAGAAGAAGAAGAAGAAGAAAAAGAAGAAGAAGAAGCAGAGGAAGAACAAGAAGAAGAAGAAACGAAGGTTGTATGCCCTTAGGTGCACGCCCGACGCCCGATGCGGTAAGAAAAATACACTCGCGGCCGGCGGTCGATCCTCTCTCCGCGATCGAGGAAGAATTGAGCCAATTCCAAGCGCGCACGAGACACATACACAATACATACCGCCCCACCGAGTATACATACTACATACATATACTCCTCGTTACACCGCAAAAATTGCACACTTACAAACGACCGAGTTAATAAAATAATTATTTCAACTGGAAAACCCTTTATATACAGATTTACAGCCGTTTTTTCGTCGATTCATTATGCAGAACGAGATACACCGTCGATCGCTCGGAAAGCCGGTTCAATCGCCGAAACGTTCTTGTCGTCATCGTCGTCGTCGTCGTCGTCGTTCTCGTTCTCGTTCCCGTCGTTGCGAGCGTCGTCGTTCGCGAGTTTCGTCCCGCTTTCGCGACGTTATCAAACAGGAAGCTCTCGCCGAAGGAGCTCGCGCCGCGTTATCGCCGCTCTGAAGTTTCCAGCGGTGTAATTGTGACGACGACACCAGGAGTAAACGCGCGACGCGTATCTTCCAACGAACGAGCGAAGCGACGAAGCCGTTTTATATGCGCTTTGTGCGACGGCACGCGGGGTCAATTACTCGTGAAACGCACGCATTGTGCGTCCCGTGACAACCATGGACGTGTCCTCGCTTCGATTTCGCCCAGGTCGCGAGTTTTCGCGGAGACAGCGCGAGCAACCCGTGAGCGACTCCCTGCGCTTGCCGCAAATTGTGCAATTGAAGAGCCACGCTCTCGTCCGGCCTGCCAATATTTGGGAAATATTCTCCCTCGCGAGAGAATCACGTTTCTGACAAGACTGAGAAACGGCGGATCCGCGAGAAATAATCCCGTTACGGAGAAAATGGAACTTCTAGTCCCTCCCTTCTAGTATCTCCCATATTAGATCCTCGGAATGCAATCGTGAGCTGGAAAATAATAAGGGAGCTAAGTATCACTCCTCGCTGGGCGGAAGAGTTCGGAGTTTACTCGCAGCGATTCGTTTTTAGCGCCTCCGCTGTTTCGACAAAAATAATCGTTCTACCTCTCTCTCTCATGCTCTCTAATGCTGAAAGTTTCACTCTTCACGTAGTCTTCTCGCGATCCGCCGTTTC
Source organism: Harpegnathos saltator (assembly GCF_003227715.2). Classification (NCBI taxonomy): domain Eukaryota; kingdom Metazoa; phylum Arthropoda; class Insecta; order Hymenoptera; family Formicidae; genus Harpegnathos; species Harpegnathos saltator. The sequence continues at coordinate 420,353 of NW_020229922.1, forward strand.
GCTGATTTAAAATCATCTCTTTCTTTCACTCCCGTCAAATTTCAAATTCTGCTCAAACTTTCTCTCGTCTCCTTCGATCGCTCCCGACGGCCGTTGGAAAATGTCGTCGCGCTGCGCTTACGGACACACCAGTCACACAAGCACTCCGACGAATCTCTCCCTTTTCCCCTGCCGATTTCTCGTTTAATCTCGCACGAAACATCCGAGAATTATCATATCGACCACGCGCGCACACCCCGCGCCCCCCGCGGCGCTTGTTTAACCGTTTACAGTCATCATCAATTATTATTCACTTCTTCGTCTTTCTTCTCCTCCTCTGTCCTCCGTCTGGTCACTCCTCACACATTCTTTCGCTCATGCTCTCTCTCTCTCTCTCTCTCTCTCTCTCTCTCTCTCTCTCTCTCTCTTTCTCTCTTTCTCTTTCATTCTCTTTCTCTCTTTCTCTCTCTCCCTCTCACTCTCTTTCTCTCACATCGTCCTCGCAACACGCAAATTTGATTTCTTGAAGTGTGTAGCCGTGTTTTTTTTCAGCTTACGTTCTACTTCGCTTTTTTGATAATATATGTATATATATTACAAGTGTGTACGTATAGATACTCGTGTGTACGCGTGTTCGTGATTAATATATGTAAATACGTACGCAATAATTATGCAGTTACCATTCATACGGATTCGCGGATTCCCACGAGGATTCGTACGTGTGTGTAAGTATAGGTGTGAATATGTGTGTGTGTGTGTGTGTGTGTGTGTATATTTTATAGATGCTACATTTGTAAAATGTACCGGCCCTCAGCCGCACGATCGACGCGTAAAATGTGCGAATGGCCGATCGCCGATGGCGGGTTAAACCGGTGTCCCTTTGTCCTCCATTGTTCTGTACTTGGAAGGATCGGTGAGAGTATGAAAACTTCTCGTGTGTGCATGTGTATATGTGTGTGTGTTGTACGCGCGTAGGTAAGTAGGTAGATTTGTTCCTCACATGTGATGTGATTGTGGTGCGCGCGTATGTGTGTCTTTTGTTTGTGTGTATGTGTATGTGTGTGTGTGTACGTTCATACACGTGTGTATGTACGCTACACTGCGTTGGTGTGCATTTCCTTTGGCCGATCATTAAACGCTAAGACTTAACAACGCCAGATAAACGCGATATAAAAGAATTGTCCGCGCCGTTCGAGACTGAACTTCGAGTTTTATTTACTTTGTTGTCCGTTGATTTAGGATCGCTTTTCCTCCTTTTCCTTTCTTTTTTTCGTTTTTTGGTTATTTTATCTTATTATCTCTTTTGTTCTGTGGTGCGCCTGTTTGAGAAGAAGATGCCGCGCCTCGGGCCCGACGTCGCTCTCCTCCGCCTTCCATTCTTCCTTCCTTCCTTCCTTCCGCGATCTCACGAGCCACCGCGCGTCACCCACCCACCCACCCACCCACCCGCTCGTCCCCCTCGAATTGCGTAACTTGCGAGCTTGTGCGAAATTAGTCGTAACAAGTGCCATGGCATCCGTGGAGAACGCGTCGGTGTCGCACCGTCTCGCATTCCTGACACGCACAAAAATACGAATATCGCGTGGAGCTCGCGATAAATATACGGAGAGACTCGTTCTCTAAAAGTTTTTGATTTCGTAAGCGTCATCTCGACGCGTCGGTGAGAAAAGAGCCTCGGGAATCGACAACAGGCGAATACCGTATCGGTCGCAGCGATACCTTTTAGAATCGATTCTCATTGCGGAGAGTGTGTATATATATATATATAATATATAGTACATGTAGCGGCTTTAACAGCTTTTTTTCTTATTCAAATATCAGCAACTCACACACCGTCGTCTTCGAGCAGACTGACGACTCGTTTGACGTAGAGAGTCCGTGGGGAAAGGATTCGAGGATTCACCTGATATTCGTATAAACGCGATAACGCGCATCTCGTATTAGATATATACGCGCGCGTATGTGTGTGTGTGTGTGTGTGTGTGTGTGTGTGTGTGTGTGGGTGAGGATTTTCGTACAGTATAAAAATAATTTCTAGTAGATCGACCTATTTTTAGTGAAAGAATCCCCCCTTTGCCGTGCCACGTAAAATTCCGAATGGAATACTTTTGGGAGACCGCGGTAGAATATTTCCATAGCAGAAACTCGTCGCTTTCCCAATCAGACCTTCTACATTATCCCTCTCTCTCTTTCTCTTCTCTCCTAACTCATACTCTTATTTTTCTTTTCTTCTTTCTTTTTTTTATTATCATTTCTTTTTCTTTGAAAAACTGTCATCGAGGACGAGGCGCGGCGTACGAGCGTGAAATCGGCCTAATAAATCCGATCCGGTAGTTTTGTGTGTGCATACGTAGTTCGAGTCTTAAGTGGATCCGCATTTCTGCGCGCAGAGCTGAGTGAACGAAAGGGAATGAATTACGATTGCCCGTAAAAGGAATTTTTAAACGTGACGCGATTTCTCTCATCTCGTTTGGGCGAGCTGATGAACGAACGATGCGAAGTTAAAAAGGTGTATGTAGGTATGTACGAGTGAATGTATGTGTGTGTGTGTGTATGTCTGCGCGTGCGCGCCTCTTTTGTGAAATTTTGATGGTTCACCCTGTGCTTCCTTCCCTCTCCTGCGGAGATCCTCGAGCGAACCTCTCGCGACTACCGCAGACGCAGCTAGCCTCGTTTTTCGTTCGTACGGCGGATATAATTCTCCTCCCTTCTCTCCTCCACTTTCATTCTTTCGGGTTTCCCGCACGAGGTGATGGTTGATGGGTAAAAATATTTCGTGCAATACGGAAAAGGGCGGCTCATTGTTCCTCCCTTGTTTCTTCTTTTCTAAGATGCCCCCCGCTACGACCCAGCTCTGCCTGCCAACGGAATATCGCGAACGAAAGATCGCGATTGCGCTGCTCGCGAGAGCGCCGAGCTCGGTTTTGCACACGCCGCAGCTACCAGCGGGGAAAGTCGACCTTTCGATCGACCGAGTCGACTTTTCGTTCTAGTGTAACACAGAACGCCTCCTTAGAGCGCGTACGAAGCTCGAGGAACGCCTGGCCAGCTCGGAAAAACAGCGACAAATCCGAACTCGCCGCGCCTAACACCGCAGCCTCTCGACACAGCCCCGCGAATAATGATACGCGTCGCCGCGCGGACCAACGGTAAGAATTGAAGAGTCAATCGTCGAGAGTAGAAAGGGAAACAGACCGAGTCGTCTGCGCGAAAACGAGCGACACCGATCTGTCGCAGTGGGCGGCGGTGGGTGGTGTTGCATCGCCAAGTGCAACGTGAGTCCCGTTTCCTCCTTTCACCCAGTAAAGTCTGAACCTTCCTGTGTCTGCTTCCTTCCTTCTCGCCATCCCTCCCATCGTCTCTCCCCTCTCCCGACTTTTCTTTGTCTTTTCTTCAGCGCGTCTTTTTCTCCCCCTCGTTCTACCACAAGCACGAAACACCGTTGGTCGATTAGCTTACGAGTCAACGTACAAATATAATTAGAAAAATATAATTGGTAGAAGAATATAGAGATAGAGTTAGAATTAATTGTCATTATGTTTTTTTTTTCTTCAACTTTTTCTCTCCCTTTTTTTCTTCCCCTCTCTCTCTCTCCTTCTCTCTCTCTCTCTCTCTCTCTCTCTCTCTCTCTCTCTCTCTCTCTCTCTCTCTCTCTCTCTCTCTCTCTCTCTCTTTCTATCGATTGCTCCTCGATAATATCCTTTTTGCCCTCCTCCGTTCCCATTCTCCCCCGACCACCCCTGATCTTCTTTCCCAGACTCGCTAAGCCTCTCTGCAAGCCGCATGACGCGTCTTCACTCGGGAGTTTCACCCTCTCGGCATGAGGAGATCGTCCGCTTTCTCTGCGAATATACTTCTCCTCCGAATGCGTTTTCTCACCTCCGCGGAGGCTGAAACCCTCGAGTAGCGCAGCCCCGACCCTAACACGTCCGAAACGCGTATCAAACTTTCGCGACGAAAGACACACGCTTCGAAAGACTTTGCGCTCGATTTCTCTCACACATTCTCTCTCTTTCTCTCTCTCTCTCTCTCTCTCTCTCTCTCACTCTCTCTCTCTCTCTCTCTCTCTCTCGCTCGCTATCTCTTTCTCTGTCCCTCTCTTTCGCAAATTACTTATCGTCGAGGAGTTCACGGTTTCTTCCATCTTTTTTATTTTTTCCCTCCCTCCTTGTGTTTTTTACGTTTTTTTCCTTTTTTTTAAGAAACGAGGACTACACGCTTGTGCCGCGTCTCCTTCAGAAGTCTCGCAAGGATATCTACGAAGAATCGTTCAGTCTTAAAGGATGGGTGAAGGTGCGGCTGGTAGCGATGTGTGCGACTCCTAAAAAGTGTGCGGCCCTCTCCTCCCTCGCGGCGATCCCCGTCAATTTTCCCCGAACCCTTTCTCATCCACCATCTAGCTCATTCCCCTCCTCCTCCTCCTCCTCCTCCTCCTCCTAAGTCCCACGGTCCGTCAGCCTTCACCGCGAGTCTCAGCCCGATACAGCGTGATAATCCGGCCGGATGTATTCTCGGATATCCAAAGTCGTTGAGAAAAACGAAACGTCGTCTCGCGGCGACGGCGACGGGGATCTCGCGAAGCGAATGTTCCTTTTTCCGCGAGAACGATAAACGCGCGATCCTCCCCGCCCATCACGAAGACGCCGATCCCTCCGCTATAGAGATACGCTCGACACGAATTAACTCTTCGATCGACGTCGAAAGGGACACGCGAGTAAAATCGCGGGGAGAATGCGCGAATATGGCGAGTGTGAGTAAGGGTGTGTGTACGTGTGTATGTATGTGTACGTGTACATACGAAACGCTCTCTGCAATCTTCCCCCGCATGTGAATAACAGCTATGTGCTAACGGCGATTTCTTTATACAACACTGTGTGATGTATGTCCGTATGTGTGTGTGGGTGTGTGTATGTGTGTGTATTGTGTGTGGTGTAATGTTGTGCGCACATAGCATATCGCGTACGTGTACGCGCCTCGCGTCTATAAATGTGCTGCTTACATTAATCTCCCCCCTCTCTCCTTCCCTATTCACGTGTGCGTAAAAAGTGCGTATGCGATATCGCGAGTCCTCGCGGTTCGAACCGGTCGGAGAGAGACAGAGAGAATTCTCCGGTCGGATCGTCCTTTCTCTCTTTCTCCCTCTCCTGCCCTTCCCCTCTCCCTAAGCATCTTCCGCTTCTACCGGGTCAGTGGATCTCGTTCTGCTTTTAATCACCCTCTCCGCCTACCCGCGCAGAGAGCGGGACTCCTCTCTGTTTGCCGAACACTAGAATGTCCGGCGGTTTTTCGCGATCGAACTGCACCCCGCGCTCGCGGACCGCTCGCTCGCGGCGCGATCAATCGGAGGCCGAGTTAAGCGGCGAATAGTCTGTAAGAAGGAGCGAGAAGAACTTGCCGACGACATAGGTAGGTAAGCGACCGTGTGCGTGTTGCGACGGAACGTCGAAGACGCGCGCGGATCGAGTCGTCTGCGCGGTATATTTAGGCCCCGGCAGCGTTCGAAGACGAGGAAGCGCGATCGGGAAACATATCGCGTTCTCCTCTTGTCTTCTCTTCCTCGCGATGCGTCTTGACGAATCTCCTCACGGGACAATCGCGAATTGCGGCTCCGCCGGATCGCGACTCGCGCGGCTCGAGTCACGCGGGCGCGCGAGTGGCGAACGAGCGTCCGTTCGCGCGGGGGTGATCTAGCGTCGGTGACCTTCGACCTCCGGAGCCGCGAGACCGACGAGAGACCCGCGGCTCGAGCGAGCCGTCACGAGGGTCGCGTCGCGGGAGTGTGTGTGCATGTCGTTTCGACGAAACGAAAGTAGCCGGCGCGCCATGCGACGCGACGGCGCGCCGTTTTTCGCGTGAGTGGTGTGAGTGCAGTAGAAAAATAAATTTTCTCAAACGTTTAATAGTGGCGATATAACGCGAGGTGTGTTCTTCTCAACGCGCGCCGCGTGGCTTCTCGGGATCCATCTCCGTCGCTTGTCGCGATTGTCATCGTCCTTGCGCCTCGCGACGTTCTCTCGCGCTCGTTCGCGATTCGTTCTCTCTCCTCTCTCTCTCTCTCTCTCTCTTTTGTCATACATTTGCCGTGTGCTTAGCGAGGATCTTCCTGTCGCCGTATATCGCCGCTGCGACGCGGGCTAAGTGAGAAAGGAAAGACGGAACGGCTCGTCGGAATCTCCCTCGCCGCCCGAGGTTCCATTCCGACCTCCCTGAGACACTTGACGCGCGTTCAGAAGGAACACCCTGTATATCGGCTACAAGAGCATCCAACGAGACAAAAATACGAGACCCTTTTCTGTCCGATGACCCTTGGGCGATCGCTTTTGGCCTTTGGCGGGGGACTCACGACCAAACGAGAGGGTGCGCGAAAATTTGCCATGTCCTGAATATGATTGGAGGCGGGGAGGGCTACTCTTTCTCTCTCTCTCTCTCTCTCTCTCTCTCTCTCTCTCTCTCTCTCTCTCTCTCTCTCTCTCTCTCTCTTATATTCGCAAAGGGGCAGAGGGGGAGGTAATAATAAATAGGTGCGTCGAAATGAGATCTCACTACGCTACGCTCACTATTGCTAATCTACACGCGTGACCGCGGTCGACCCTGAGGTGGACCCCGCCTATAATACCTATCGACAAGAAGAGAAAAACCGAGTGACTAGCTTAAGGTCCTTACTTAAAGAGATCCTTACAACAGGCCCGGGCGCTTGCGCCCGGAGCACCCGGCTACGCGACTTAATACGAGCGCCCTATACAAGTGGCCTAAATTCTACGGGGTATGTACGCGCGATCGTAACGTCGCCGGAGGAAAATACAGCGACCGATTCGCTCGCGATTATTATGGGATAACAGACCGCGTTTTCTCTCTCTCTCTCTCTCTCTCTCTCTCTCTCTCTCTCGACACCCCTTTCAGCGCACGATGCGCTTGCTGTTGCGTCCGTTTCGAGCTGACGATGTGTGTCGTCAGCCGTCAGTGAACGGCGGCGATTGCCAAATCTGTCCGATGTCTTTCCCCTTTCTCGCCCCGATCTGCTTTACGCCTCGGAAAAGTGCAAGCAAGGAAGAAAATCTTGCCGACTTTTGCGTCGTGCGCGTTGCTTCTCCTGACCAAGTTCAGTATGAAAATTTCGACAGACGGGACTTGTGCTTGAAATCGGATGAGGAGTAAGAATTTTTCATCTTGATCGAAGCGCGGGGATCCTTTGTCGTCAGACCGGGGCAGGATTCGCGAGACTGGAAACGATCATTCGCGCGCTAAAACGTGGCCGAGAGCGCGAGATAAGCGCTGCGCTCTCTCGAGAGACACTCGTCGACGAGTCGCTTGCTTGCGCTTTTCATCGCTCGACGAATCGTTGGTAGCCTTGTACGTGCCGATTTTACAGCCCGAAACTAATGCTACCGCAAAATGGGGTTAGATCGCACCGGCGGAGCTAACTTTCCCCTCACCCTGCTATACGACGAGTGAAAACGTCTAATATTCAACAAACATCGAATCAGCCTGTTTGAACATCGAGATGTATCGCGAAGCCTCCGTCGTACTTGCGCGGCACGAAAAGTTACGTCTACTAGCAATTCTTTAACCACAGTTCACCGCGCGACAAATGTTTCATTGTGCGTGACGAGATTAAAAACGAAGAACGACGGATATACACGTATACAGTCAAACAATGCTTGAAACAACTATCGATAGAATAGAACGACGATTACAGCGCTAATCCGATTAATCAGTACTCGCGTCATCACGCGTTAATCCATATTAACTCACCAATTATCTCTCTCCCTCTCTCCCTCTCTCTCTCTCTCTCTCTCTCTCCCTCTCCCTCCCTCTCCCTCCCTCTCCCTCTCGCCCTCTTCTCTCCCTATTCCTCTCGGTAAAAAAATATCTCGCTTACAGAAAAATATTCTAGTCGGGGGAACGATCAACGAATCTTAGAAGAGCAGTGTGATTTACACCATACGTTAATAATTTACCACTTAATAGGGATTAACCAACTATCTCAGCAACAAATACAGTATACACTTTGCGCTTTCGCTCGTGACAGTCTGCGGGCAAAACACGTGTCGCCTCTCGCACATCGTGTCCCGACGATAATGCACTGCAATACTGGATAGAGCGCAGGTTATCGGCGCGAGAGATCGATAAGATATATATATGTATGTACATCTACACACACACACACACATATATATATATATATCGAACATAATCTCTTCTCTTTGGCCGCGTCGCATTTTTCGGCAACATATGCGTCTTCGATTATTATTATACACACACACACGGAGCGAACTGTGACAAATTTAAGTGTCAGGCCGATCGGGGGGGGGGGGTGATGCAACTCGCGCGACAAATACCGTCGCAGTTTGTCGAACGGCCACGACGGATTAAAAAACAGTCTCTCCGAGAGTTTCGATGTCGATAAACAATACGATATACTACAGGGCTAATCTATCGCAGCGGCGTTGAGCGCTTTCGCGATGATCGATGCGAGGAAGAAATATTTCGCCGGTGGAACGCCCGGGTGATGGTCTCTCTCTCTCTCTCTCTCTCTCTCTCTCTCTCTCTCTCTCTCTCCCCCATTCTCACACTATCTCTTTCTCTCGTGATCGATTGGTTTGTACACAGCTTTCGGAATATAAAAAATCTGCCGTCGCTCGTGAACTCGCGCGGGAAACGCCGGAAAATCCGCGGCGATTTTTCGCGGAGGGAATTTTGCGTTCATCGCGTAGCGCGCGAGTAGATTCGATTCCGCCGTCTCGACGCGCGCGTACGCGCGGCAACTGAGGACACGACTTATTAAATTAATTATCGCGAGCGTTAGATCGCGTTCCTCTTTTTCTCTCTCTCTCTCTCTCTATCTATCTCTCTCCCTCTCCCTTGTTTGCCGTTACAACGGCGAACGTGCGTTTCGGAAACTGAAGCGAGATTCGTTCGCGCACCCGCGACAGCAATCCGGCGTTTAATAACGTCGCTTTAACGCGATCTCGCGATCCGGCGTTGTGCGCGCGCGAGGTAAACGCAAAAATGCGCAACATCGCGGAAATTACGCCGTCAGCCGGTAAACTATGCGTGTCGCACGTAGCGGCGGATTGTTGCGCGTTAATTGCGACGTCATTTCCCAATTTCCGGAAAATCGGCGAGAATTAAAGATAACGTATCGAGCGCGTTATCGGGTATAACGCTTGACGCACGGACGCGTGTGGAATGTGGGTGCTCGTACCGATTGCCGGTATCGATCTATTGACATTGTCGCGATAAAGCGAAGCGGAGCGAGCAACGGCGTTTCTGCCGAAGCCGAGCAAGAAAGATCGTTCGGTGTAAAGGATGCCGTCCGTGTTGGGAATCTCGCGGGAGATTTGCGTGATTCGATTATCAGCGATAACTCGTCACGTTCCTTTCGCTATCGCTGAGTTGTGAGACACACCTCGACGGTCGTATAATTTAATCACAGTCAAATTTAATAACGTATCGATGGAGAAGAGAGCGACAAATCTGTCCAAGATGCCGCGCCCATGCGGTTGCAAATACCGGAAACGCGCAAACTGGTAGACCGGGCGGGATTTTTTTATACGGGGAGAAAACCGATATATTCGCTTTCGCTCGATACGGCCGGCTAAAATTACAGCGCGTTGCGCGAATTGCGCAATCGACGCCGGGGAAAAAGTCCGCGCGAGATCGACGTCCGCTCATCTGAAAGCGGTTGCTTACGTGACGTGTAGATTATTGTTTTCCAAGCGTTCGGTATCGATTTCCGATTACGGCTCCGCGGTTATCGCGCGCGCCGCCGCGGCCGCGGCGGAATTACGACGGCCGACGTCATTACGATTTGAAGTACAATGTAACGCGGGGGCAGCGCGCCCTTTCGGGCCGGCCGCGGATTATTTTTCGATTTCGATAATCGGCCGCGTACAAAGCCGTCAATCGCTCGCGGTGCCGCGAGCTATGAAATTAATATAAATCATACCGCCGGGGGAATATATGCATACAGGGCTCGCGCATTCACGGGCGAGCGCGCCGAGTGATTTCACAGAGTGACGGGCAGCGCGGATACCCTTTGACGCGCGCGCCGAAACCGACTCCCTCTCTTGCCGAGGGTGAACGTGTCGATCGCGATCGCGTAACAATACAGAGGCCAATTAAAAGCGACGAGCAGTCCGCGAGTGATCGCGAGAATTGAACCCGGCTAAGTTCAGGGGAAGGATGTCGGGAACCACACACACGGTGACGTGCGATTGCGTGCTGGATGACAGTCGCGGAAAAACACCAACGTACGCGGTCAAAAGCGCAGGGGCAGGGAGACGGGGGGGGGAGGGGAGGGGAGGGGTGAAGAGAGATGGGGCACGAGGAACGGGCTATATCGATACAATGATATTGTTACAGTATTGGTGTTCAGTTACAGTTTATCGTTACTTCCGTATATTGTTCCCTCTCTCTCTCTCTCTCTCTCTCTCTCTCTCTCTCTCTCTCGCGCGCTACGCTGGAGAGTTAGTTAAATGCCGATTATACATTACACACCACGGCGGGGCGAGGGTGGGGTGGAGGGTGGGCTGGCGGCGCCGCGCAGCGCCGCGCCGCTTGAAAACGTGGCCCGTTGTGGCGCGTTAACTCGCGCAGATAATGGAGAATAGCGCGACGGACAAACACAGCGGGTAGCTTACTCGCGCGACGGAGGATACAGCGACGCTGTTGTGTCGTGCGACTTACACACACACACACACACATACACACATACATGCGCGCGGGCGGGATATTTACACGGAGCTTTCGCTGGCGAGCGTATGCGCGCATAAACACACATATATGCGTATATGTATATGTATGTGTAATAACGTCTCCAAGTATAATAATCGCGGGAGCGGTTAAGCTACTTCTCGACCGAGCGATCGAGCTGAACACCGCGCGTTCGAGGGGGTCGGAGGGTGCCGAGGTCGAGCGGCGGTGACGACGGCGTAGTCGTAGGTGTTCGCGTGTTAATGGGTTTAGCGGCGGCGATAGTGGCCGTCGTCACAACAACAATAATGATAGCAATAATAATAATGATAATGACGTTTCTCCTTTAGTGCTCGGTTCGGTGTGCTCGCGTGCGCGCGAACTGCGCGACGTTGCGTAATTGTGTACGAACGGTACACAATGCACGCACACGCGCGAACGAACGTGCAGCCGAACGAACGGTGACCGTTCGCAGATTGGAACTTCACGGCCTCTCATTGTGTCAGCGGCTGTTAACAACGTTCGCACCGTGAAAAACAATCTCGCTCGCGCCACTCGCCCGCGTCGACATGTCGGCGTCTTCCTCCGGCTTTTCCGCTCGCGTCTCGCTGATTCTCACGTCTTCGGAGAATAGCCGCGCGCGACTCTATTCTCCGGTTACACCGGCGACGCATCGGAAAAGGACAGAAGAAAAAACGATATTTCCCCCTCCTCGCGCCCTGAGGGAAAATATTTCGCGAGATTGCTTCCGCTCGCGCGCGAGACCGGCGGCGAGCTTCCTTCCGGCCGGGTTGCGGACGACGCGCGGGTGTAATATTTGTCCCGAATTCTGAATGCGCGTATCCCGAGGAAGATCACATCCCCGTGTCGGCGGAAACGCCGGGGGAGACCGCCGGGCCGGAAGTAGCGCGATCGAATATTCACGAGGTTCCTCGCTGACAACATTTGCGCCTGGAAATCGTACGACTTTCTTCTCGTGACTTTCTCCTCCCTCCCCCCTCCTCCTCCTCCTCCTCCCTCCCCAATCGCACACCCGCTCGATCACGCAAAATCCGCGAACGCGGAACAACACGAACATGCTCTCACACGGTGCGATATTTGTCCTCCTCCCTCTTGCAGCCTCCCCCACCCCCAACCCCGCCCCCAACATTGTCCATCCCGCGCAACATGAGCAAAACCTCGCAGAACGCAGTTAATCGATAATGAAAATTTTACGTACAAACACCGCTCCCGTTAATGTACCCGACATAAACGACGATATCGTATAGTTTTCGATAATTAGTGTCTTTTACTATATCTATATATACGTATATATGTATATGCGCGTACATCATTAGTCTCGTTTAGTCGATACGTTGGCTAATGCGTTATGTAATATTATAAGTACGATAAGTGTGTCGCTACCATGACAAAATAACGCTCTCGAAATCTTTCTCCCCGTCTCCCCCCCCTCCTCCTCCTCCTCCTCCTCCTCCTCTCCTCCTCCTCCTCCTCCTCCTCCCGCTACGCGTCCCTTTCTTAAGTCTGTCGGTCGTGCCACTTGACGATTTCATTCGGTCCTCCGGCGAGCGGGTTCTCGGGGAGGGCTTAATTCGTTTGAGCGAGCGAGACATCCTCTGTATCAATCCGCTCGAGGCCCGCCCCCACGCGGCCGCCTTCAACATCGAATAAATATGCGGACACAGGGGGATTAACAGAGCTACATTATCGCCGGATCGCGTGGAAATGGGTCTCGAAAGCTGGTCGATATTGATATCGTATAGGCCGGATCCAGATCACGTCTGCGTTAGTCGAGCAATGAGGAAGCCGAACGAAAAGGCCAAGTTTTTCTCTTTTTCTCCTCCCCCTCTCCCGCCCTATTTCAAGTTGCCCCCGCGGTATTGAAAAGCAAAGGTGGGTATACAAAGTGACCGAAACCCTCCCCCCCCCTCTTCCTGTTTAACGATCTCTTTGCCGAATTCGGAAGCAGTTAAAAAGAGACGTTAGTCCGCGGCTATCGAAAACGAGTGAGAAAGAATAAAAATTTCTCCCGCAGAATCCCCGAATTGCTCGAAGAAGGATAGCAGTTCACTCGCGAGCGATGCGCGAAACGCAAAGCTACGCTCTTTTTCTGCATTCGACCTCGCGATCTTAACATTGGAACTACCGAGCGGTCAAGCGTGATCGGCTAGTAATTTCTTATAAAAATCACTCCAACTTTTTTTATGCAACGATGCATTTTATATCTTCGACGGACGTTGAATAAGAATGAAAGAAAACAGGAATGAAAATTTTCGTCCTCTTGCGTAACGTATTTTTTTTTCCAAATCTCGGTCGCTCCGGTAGGTCGCGTTGATCGCTCGGTAGTTCCACCGTTAACGAAAAGCAAAGTCTCAATTGAACGTTCGCAGATACCGAAATATGTAACAGCGGACATGGGGATAAGTCGATTGATTGCGCGAGAGAGACGATAACGGCCAATCGAATTTCCAAAGATCTCGTCGAAAAAGGGGGAAAAAAACAGGGAAAAGCGCGACGCGCGTTTATCAAATTTAGCTGCGCGCTAGTGCACAGGCGCGAATTGCGTAACGTGTATAAAATAAACGGCTTTATGCGATCGCAGAATGCAATCTGCGCGCGTCGCGCGTTCCCCGATGCTCGGAAAGAAATCGGATAGAAATCACCGACGGCCGTCGGTGATTGCGCCGCGACTCGCGAAACTCGTCATTCTCGAGGCGGCGGGATTTTGCTTCATGCTTCGTCGCCAAGTCCTGTTTACTTCCGAGACGAGACAGCGGTCGTTCGTTCGACTGACCCCGGAGATATGTTCTGCTTGAAACGTTCTCTCGTAGTCGAAGCGAGACCGGCCGATCGGGATCGCGCATCGTGCGCGAGCCTGCGTATGATAAAATCGCTCCTAAGCGCGAGAATAGCGAAAGAGAATGTTACGAGCGAGCAGTCTCGATTGGAAAATTTGCCGACAATTCGATGCAACGGTACACACGCGGATCGCGCGTTACGTTTCTCTCTGCCTGCTACACTTTTGCAAATTTCGACGAGTCTCCGGAGATTACATCTCGGTATACACGGCTGACGCCGACATTTTTGCCTTCACACTACAGCATTAATAATTAAAGAACAGGATTGTCTATATAAATCAGAATCGTCGTCTCGTCGTCTATCAAAAGCGCGATTTCACACGTAAGACGCCGTCTCAGTCGTGAAGACAACGCGCCGCGCGCGTGCGCAAGATTTCTCCGCAATTTTTCGTTCTGCAAGAAGGAACAAGAGGATCGCTTGCGGATTCGACGTGACAACGAATGTAGCAAACACGGAGGAGACGGAATTTCTGTTTCATAAGCGAAGCAGAGACTTCGTTTCCTTCGACTAAGGCGCGTTCACTTCACGACGTTTGTGTTGCCACGTTAATTCGATCAATTCTTCTCCCTCGTATACTTCCAGTCAATTGCACTCCCGGTTACCTCAATCGAGTTTTAACGCATTTGAACGTTCAGATGAATGTTTTCGGTCGCCGTAACGGAGATGTGTCATTTATCATCACCGAGATTTCGTCTGGTCCCCCCCGCCATTCAGTGACATGAATTGATATCTGTTGTCCGCGCGCTTGTATTTTCAAGTATTCTCTCCGCGATTTCTCCCTACCCTCTCTCTCTCTCTCTCTCTTTTCTTTCTCTCTTGCTCGCGCGCGCAACGCTCTGTGATTCTTCGGAAATGATCGCACGTCTTGCTCGATCTTACGTGTGATAAAAGTATCCTAATACCTAACGAATTTACACGCACGCGATTATCGAAAGTGGAATAAGTCGATACAAAGTATTGTGCTCCGATAACGTAACGACTGTGGATTTGGTTCGTTAGACTTTTAAGGAGAGAACACCTCAACGATCAGACTTGCTGAGCGAATATCCTCGCGCGTTTCAGTCCGGTCCCTCAATGTGATCGATTATGTCGAGAAGAGTACTTCTTGAGTCGATTATCGAGCATCGGTGCTGTTTTTCTTTTTTTTTTTTGTATGTGTAACCGCGGTTGCGAAAGTCCTTAAGCCTTTCGAGATTCCGGAGAAATCGTATCTCAAAGAGAGAAAAAAATGTTCAAGTGCCTGGAAGCGGATCCTGAAGACGCGCTGCGAAAGAACATCGCGAGATGTCAAACGTCGGGTGTCGCGCTTGTGAAAATTAGGATTTCGGCAACTACAGCTCGAGAAATCGATATGTCGTGAACTTATATAGTCTTAGTTAATTTTATCAAAGGATATCAAGGATCTCCCTTAACGAATGCATAATTTCGCCTACTAATCAAGGATATGCTTTCTCTCTCTTCATTTTTTTTCGTTTTGAATTTTAAGTAGTAAAAAGCGCCTCGAAAGGATTAAATCGTATATAAAAGTGGACTCAAAATTTGCGCGTGTCGTTCGCAAAAGGACTAATCGCCTTGCTCGCACGCCATTTTCACCTGTCACGTTTGTGTAGCGCTCCCTCTCTTTCTCCCTCTCTCTCTCTCTCTCTTTCTCTCACTATCTATTCTTCAACTTTTGCCAGTCGATCGGCTCGGAGGGAACGTTTATTCTTTCGCGTTAGGAATTATAACAATGCACGCGGTAGGTTTTATCTATCAAACTGCCGTCTCTCCTTTTCTCGGCACTCGATATATTCTATTACAGCTCTCTTTTTCTCTCCTTCTCTCGGTTTGCTTTGCAAAAATAAAATTTCTAAGAAATAACCGATATCCGATCAACAATCGTCGGTATCCGTCGACTAAGCGCGACGATCAACGATCGTTCACCGAGTCAAGTCAGCGAGAGTCCGACAGAAGTCGGCTCGCGCTTCTCTTACTTTTTTCTTTTGCTTGTCTTTTCTCTTCTTCTCTCGTTTTTTATTTCCTTTGTTTGAAGTGCGAAAGTCGTAACGGTACCTTCAAAGCAAATTTCGGTCCCGTTGCCATAATTTCCAAGAAAGAATCGGGCGTCCCGTCCGAAACCTGTTCGAGTTCCTGTCTTTCTCTCTTTTCCTGTTACTTTTTCGCTCCTCTTTCGGGATGAATCGCGGATTCCGAGCTGCGAACGGCGCTTTTCGCGTGGTCAATGCGGTTCCGCTCTCCTTTTGTCCGCGTGCTTTGTTTGTTTCGCTTCGCGTCAGTGTGCATAGAAATTGAACAGTGTGTGTGTGTGTGTGTGTGTGTGTGTGTGCGTGTGTATGTATACCTCTCTCTCTTTCTCGCTGTTTTTTACTATCTGTTGTGTGTATCTGTGGCAAGAAGAAGCGGAAGCGGTGGACGAATCGGTCGACAACCGGATGCGCGTTAAAAGTACATACGTTAGGGTGGTAGAAAAAAGATTCTCGCGGGATAAAAGGTTTCTTTGGTGGTTGCAAAGGTTACGTCTCACCCTTGGCTTTGATGTTCCCTAGAGTAATTGACATGAAGATACTTATAGTTTATATATCTCTTTTACTGAACGGCCCGGCACGATTTCCCTTCTCCAGAGCTTCCCTAACCAGTCAGTCACACTTACGTTTTCTCGCGACTCGACGCGCTTCGCCCAGCGATGGAAATGGATCTTGGATATTTAGAATCTACTTAGAACCACCGACGTTCCGCGAGAAGGTGTGTTCGCGAAAAAGGAGCGTGATTTTGTGTGTAACAACACAAGACATACACACTTCGCTGGTCCTCAGTATCCTCTCTCCGACGAGATGAGAGATTAGATATCCGTGAAATCGCACATTTTCGATAATAAAAAAGGTCAAATTGAAAACGATGCAAAGAAAAAAAACAAATTTGTAAATAAAATGTAAAAGGTTTTGCAAAGATGTAAACAAATATACAAATTTACAAATTACAAAATAATAGGGAATAATGAAACTTAAGAGTACTAGGAACGTGGAGGAAACTTAATGAGGATGAAGGTTTAAAAATTTCTGCTTCTCGACCTAAAACTAAAAAACTAAAAAACAAGCTTCACGAGGTAGGAAGAAAGGAATGCACGATTTCTGAGACCTCTTGTACACGAAAGACTAGATAGACGTACGAATGTAACAAATGCGGATGACGCGTGACTTAAGAGAGCCTCGAAAGTAGGTGACAAGAAATTTGTTCGCGTATCGAGACGCTCTCTCGAGCGATGCAATTTCCAACGCTAAACGCTATTTCTCCTCCCACCGTCTCGCGCGCGCTGTCGAACAACTCGCGCGTGTAAGTGACGAGGAGCGTCGATAGAATAGGAAAATTTCTCGTGAAACGACGCGCGTCCAATGTATTTCCGTTCACGGCGTTTACAACGTTTAAAACGACGACGTATCCGAAACTATGTTGTCCGTCGCGATCTCTCGTCCCGTTCGACCTCTCTCATCCATCACCCACTCTGATGAAGCACCCGATACGCGTCGCATGTCGCAGACTCTTTACGCAAATTACCGGTCGCGCGGCATAACTAACCGCGCTGGTGTTTTACCGTAGGTCGTTCTAAACGTCCGTTAATCGCCGGAAGCGTTACGGGCTATGTATCGATTACCGTAATCCGGGATCGTTGCGGGAGAAAACTGAAGAGCCGCGGTATCCGCGTTCTCTCAGCTATTTCCTTATTCTCTCTTTCTCTTGATCTCTTCCTCTCTCTCTCTCTCTCTCTCTCTCTCTCTCTCTCTCTCTCCCCCCGCGAGTCGCGAAATCACATAGATATCTGTTACAACGGCGATCGCGGACACCCCACTGTGTGTTCTTTGTATAAAGAGCGTAATATGCTATCGTCTAACCAAAATTATGCGAGAAACGTTCAACCCTCTCTCTCTCTCTCTCTCCTCCACTCTTTCATTCTCTCCTCCGAGTCTCGGTTCTATTCTCCCCCGCATCTCCCTGCCGCCTTTATCTTCCCATTATCTCCCTCGCCTCTCTCTCTCTCTCTCTGTCTCTTTCTCTCTTCGTCGTACGGCGCGTTATCAACGCGGGTGTATGCCGTGTGATGTCACCGGCGGTGCACGGCTTAAATAGTCGTTAATTAATAACCTACAAAATAGTACTGTTCCCAGGTTTTATTTATTCATCGCGCCTCCCTCTCACGCTTACGCACACAATTTTTTGTGTTCTTTGTTTAATTTCAAAATTTAAAAAAATACATATATATTCTCAACCGGACGCGCGCATCGCGACGGGCGCGGTCTAACTATTTACTTTTTTCTTACTCTCTTTTTTTTTTGTTCAACTTGTCAAATAACGCTCCACTCCTTCCGTGCTTCTCTCCTCTCTTTCTCACATTTTCCTTTCTCTCCCGCTCTTTCTCTCACTCTCTCTCTCTCTCTCTCTCTCTCTCTTTCTCTCTCTCTTACTCGCGTTAACTGCCTTAATAAAATCCTACCGACCTATGTGTAATAATAATAGTTAATTTAAATATGCGTGTACGTCGTATATATTATTTATAATGTAATGTATTATGCATATATTATGTGTCTGTATTATGTCGATTAGCGAATATAGATATGAATAGGATTTATATGGAATATAATGACGTATGTTAGGTAATAATTTATCGGTAATAGTGACAATAATAGTGGTCATAATAAAAAAATAATATTGACAATAATATAATATAATAATAATAATAGTGTAATATTAATAATGAGTAATAATTAATAATAATAATAATAATAATAACTAATAATAATAATAATAATAATAATAATAATAGAGCAATTGCAATAATAGAATCGCATCGCGGAGATCAATAATTGGCGACTAGAATTGTATCGACACCACGATGCGCGCGCAAAGGTATAATGATAGAAAAGTCGGCGATTTACACGTGATACCCCGTAAATGCCACGAATCGTAATAATCTTAATAATCGCAAAGATAATCCACGGCCAAGGCAATAATAAACACGTTACGTATTCCGTAATGATCCGATAATAATTGACAATCGCGCGTTTGGCAACAGATTCGACGGCGGGGATAATAACTGTCGTATGCCAATAATAATTAATGACAATAATAATGTGACTGACATCACGACGATACACGAAATAGCAAACCTTATTACGTATCCCCTTACTTAATTAATAATAATAATAATAATAATATAATAGCAATAATAATAATATATATAATAATAATGAGATAATAATAATAGTTATATCCCTGTGCTCCGCGCACGTGTTCTCCCGTATGTCACGTCTGTGTGTCTGTCTGTCTCTCTCTGTGTGTGTGTGTGTGTGTGTGTGTGTGTGTTCGTGCGCATGTCTTATGTATATTCTATACATACGTGTGTGTATGTGTCTCCTTAATGGCTAGTAGTGTTAATTATTACATAATACGCTGAGTGTTTAACTTGTTTTACACGCGATGCGAAGTAGCAAAGGTATCCAGAGGCCATGACTAGACATTCAATCGTATAAGTTTCTTGTCTTACGACTTACAATAGTAATAACAAGACGGCGGGCGGCACCGGAAAAATGGCCGATGAATAAAACACTCGACTTAATTATATATTCATATATATATAATATATTATTACATATAGCTTCTACTCTCTCTCTCTCTCTCTCTCTCTCTCTCTCTCTCTCTCCCCCCCCTCTCCCTCTCTGTCTCTCTCTTCTCCACGTTGTTCTCCTCCTTCTGCTGCTCACAAGCTCCATTTCGCTTCTCTAACGTAGCTACTCTTACTTTCAGTATTAACTCCTTGAACGTATCAAAGGAGATTCTCGGCGCCCCTCTCCTCCCTCCTTTTTTCTCGTTCGACGATGAAAATCAAAGAAGAGGGACAAACGATCGACGATATTACGGTACAGACATCATGGAATACTGGAGGCTTCTTAACACTACACCACATAGCAAAACTTCGACTCTCTCTCTCTCTCTCTCTCTCTCTCTCTCTCTCTTCATGCATTCCTGCACTCTATCGTCTATCTCTTCCGCTGTCGCTCACACCGCTCTCACGCATTCGTTCGCTCTCGTTAGAGTTAAATCTTAAAAACGCACGAGATCTAAGCCTAGAAAAACGTACCTTATATGTATAATTATTACAACACATACCGTACCACGTGCTGTGCCCAATCAACGGCCACCAGCGATCGTTCATTCGATCTGCCCCTCGCCGCTCTCTTTCGTCTTCCTTTTCTCCTCACTTCCTCCCTGTCTCTCAGCCTGCCTTCCTTCCTTTCCCCGTAAGAAAATAATGGCGGATCGTCGGGAAAAGGAAACCGTATTTCGTTCGCACCCCAGACGCGCCGGTGCGATCCACGCGCTCCTCTCTCCTTTCTCTCCGCGTTAGTTTCCTCTTATTAGAATGTGTTAGTTAATCGCAAGTGGTCCACGCGAGATCTGTGTGTGTTACGACACCATCAATTACGATTACCTCGTCCCGATGACTACGTACGTTCACCGGGAAGGCGCTAATATATTGTTTCGCGGCTATCGCGAGTGTGTGTGTGTGTGTGTGTGTGTGTCTGCCTCCCTTCTTCCTCTTGGTCGGAACCGGGGTACGCGCGGCGGCCGCGTGCCCCCCGGCTGTGTTACTATTTGATTAGCGGACATGCAACTCCAGAGATACCGTAAAGCGCGCGCGTCCGGCGAGAGAGATCGGCGATTCGAGAAACGCGAGCCGAGCTCGAGAGCCGCGCGCGTCTTTCCCGTTTCTCCGCGGCGATTCGAAGAGGATCCTCCGAACAGGAGACTCTCTCTCTCTCTCTCTCTCTCTCTCTCCCCTCGCGCGCCTTACGGTACGTGAAAGATTGAAAAGTTCGCGGTTGCCGCTATAAATTCGGGAAAATCTTACATAAAACTTAGACAAAGTGAAGACTCTGGATGGCGTGATCGGAAGATCGACAGCGATTCTTCGACGAGGAGGAAAAAGACGCGAGGATAATATCTCCCTTTTTTTTCTTATTCCCTCTTTCTCCCTCTCTCACTCTCTCTCTCTCTCTCTCTTTCTCTCCCTCTCTCTAACTTTTTTGTTTCTAATGGAAACGCGAAGGGGGTCGGTCGCGCCGTTTTCGCCATCACGCTTCAACACACGGACGATCCATTAAAAACTTTTCGCGAGGTAAGTAAGCAGCAAGAGCGGTTCAACGATCAACGATAACTGTCCATTCAACATCGAGTAACGTCTTAAGATCTACTTAAATTCCCGAGGGGGGAACGGCGCGACCGTCCCGGCAATTTGCTCGTCGATCAGGCTGCAATAATGAAAAAACTTGTCGCCATCTTTCTTCTTTTTCTTTTTTGTACTTCGAACGTACACCTCGACTTCTTTTTTGTTTTTCTTCTCTTCGAGCCCTCCCATTCTTCCCTTTCCGCCTTTCGCCTTTTGTACCTGTGATTCACGCTGCGAATAATTCGCGTCGTTTTATCTAGGCGACCCCGTCGCCGTCGTCGTTGTCGTCACGTCGACGTCGACGATGGCGGCGGCGCGGGGCTTTCTAAAAAAAAAAAAAAACGTCGCTGTCTCATCGATCGTGACCGCAAAAAATCAAGACTCGAAGCAACCTTGTGAGAAAAAAGCTCAGCTTTGCAGGCTGCGAGTCTCGACTTCTTCGAGGGCAAGAGTTACCCCCTCGGACAAGAATGCCACCGATATATTATGCATATCCGTGCTTTCCTCGAATGAGGGCGGGACACCCTTCGCCCTTCGCGGATCTTTCCGTCTTCGATCTGTACTTTCCAGAATTGCATGCTCGAGCAACGGGAATGAGCTCGCACGTCGAGAAGCTCGAGCCGCCGCTCGAGCTCGAGTTGCTCGAGAGCCGTGCTCGCCGATGCGACGGGCATAACAACCCCGAAGATCGGCGGGATCCGATCTTCGGGGACATTCGAAGCTCCGGGGATTAAAACGCTCTCCTCCTCCTTTCCTCCCTCTCTCTCTCTCTCTCGTTCTTTCTCTTTCGCGTATCATCTCTTCCTCTTCCATGGACCTCTTTGTCGGCCGAACCGTCGATTGGCGCACGTCGCGCGCGGATACGTATACACCACGTTTAATCATGCTAGTGATATATGCGTACGATAATCATAAATTCGCGTATATCGCTTACGGACTAGGAAATCGCGCGGAAGTCGCGCGCGTCGCCGTCGGCGTGCCGTAGCCCGCGCGTCAGCCGGGGCCGATTCCGGTCGGCGAGGATTCTCGCTGACTCATGGATCCTCCCCGTCGTGGAGACGGAGGGCGAAAGGTGAGTGGGTGTATTTGCGTGTGCGTGGCTATGTGTGGTATGTGAACAACCGGAACCGGCGTTCGGCGCGGGCGAGCGACTCCGTCGTCGCGACGCGCCGATCCTGCCGTTTCGTTTTACAGCGTCGTAATCCATTGCGTGGTGTCAGAGAAGTTGCCGAGGCAAGTACAATATATAACTAGGCATGCAACAATACTTGGAGTAGTACTTTTCTCGAGTTAAAAATAGCGATCAACCAGTCAATCTCTCTCTCTCTCTCTCTCTCTCTCTCTCTCTCTCTCTCTCTCTCTCCCTTGATCTCCCACATATTTCTCCTCTCTTTCTCTCTCACATACATTCTCTCTCGCGGTTGCTTTTTTTACTCATTAAGTAACATTACTTGGGCCCAGGAAGAATGTAATTTTTCTTCTTTTTTTCCTTCCTCCCTTTCTCGCGAAAGTTACACAGAGTCGCCGCACGCCGCTAATGTCTTTGCTCTTGTGTCGCGTGTGCCTGTGTGGCGGTTTGGTGTATGTGTGACGTTGTGTGAGTAGTTATTAAAAAAAGATACCCCCTCCTCTCCAAGTGCACACGGATAATCGTCTTTTCTCTCTACTTTTGCTTCCTACGGTTCAATCTCCTCTTTCTTTCTCTATCTTTCCATCTCCCTCCGCTCTCTCTTCCCTCTCCTCTCCTGTACGGGGGAAGATTTGCTCTTGGTGTTCGACCGACACAGAGAAGTACTCGCGACGGATGCGTCTGCGATTTCATACCGGTCGAAGAATCCCGTGTACGCGAGTCAAATAGCAAGTAAGATAACGTGGCGAGCCTCTCTCTCTCTCTCTCTCTCCCTCGAGGGAGAGAAAAGCACCGTTATCATGTACGTTATCACGAATGTTACGGAGACGGATTTTGATGAAAAGTCAAACAACGTAATCTCTCTCCGAGTCTAGGTCGAGCTTAAGAAAACAGTACTGTTGATCTCAGAGAGTTGCATTTTCCCCTCACCGGTCCCCCCCCCCCTCTTTCTCCATTCTTCCTTCTCTTCCGTGTTATCTCGACCGAAGAGTCCGCGGCTGGCACCGTGGAGGAACACCGGCGCGGGTTTTATGCGTGTGCACAGAACTCCGCCGTATGCGACGGAGAAAATCGCGCTTTTGTCTCGCGCGAGAGCCCTTGCCGAGGATTTCACGGTCGGCATGAAATCGCAATCGTCATCCATCGGACGCGGGGTCTCGACCGGACGAGGGTCCGCCGCGCGGTACAGCGCCGCGGATCTCTTCGCGTTGTCTTCGTTGTTGTCGGCGACGCTCGCCGCGGTCGGCACAATTAACGCGCGCTGCGAACGTACAAAAATATATTATGTGACATCTATAATCCGCTATAGGTTTCTAAAAACTCGTCTCTTTCTCTCTCTTTTTTTTTTTTCTTGTTATTAATTCACCGGCGATCGACGTCGTCGAGCGCCGCCGAGGGAGAGCCTGCGCGCGCGCACAACCCCTCTCCTTTTTCTTCCTCGCGGGAACCCTTCCGGCCGGACGAGACCTTGTTCCGTTTCGTCGTTTCTCCCTTCGTTTCTCTTTCTCTCTCTCTCTCTCTCTCTCTCGTCCTTCTACCTCGTAGATCGCCCGTCACGAGAAGTCGTTCAGCGTGGAAAGGAAATTGTCGGGAAAAGGCGGGGGACGTTCGAGCGAATTACGTCAAGAGTCGGCCAAGTCGCAGTTCCGCGTGAAATCTCCGCGTTGTTGCGCGCGGATTAAAGAGAGAGAGGATCAAATGTGTGCGCGCGGGTTATAAATAATTAGGAAAATATACTTGTCTGTAATTAATCTTATTAACCCTTCCGTCGGCGCGAGGAGCAGAGGTCCGACTGACTTCCCTCGTCGCTCTTAACTTTCGCAAGCGTCTACTAAGCTCCTTCCTCGGCTACGAACTTCCAACAGTCTCCGCGTGTCGTTTTCTCAAACCGGAAAAACCTTTCCAACTCGTCGAGCAGGGAAAGGCCGCACAGGCGCACGCGTGCGGAAGGGTTAGTTGAAGGTTTGGTAATTCGCGACAAAAGCGACCGCCCAGGCCGTTGTTTGACTTAACCGTATCGGCTTCTAAGACAAAGTTGCTACAAGCGGTGTCCTCCGCTCCACGAGCGGAGCGTTTTTGATCTCTTGCTTCGTTTTCCTCGACTCGCCCGTCGCTCTCTCGACTGCCTCACCTTTACTGGAACGGAAAGGAAACGATCCCCGATATTATTGACTATTGACGGGACGTCGATCGGAGCCGCGCGGCCGCGGCCGTACGAAAGCAATTCTGAATCGCCGCGGAGGAAACTGCAGCGGTCGCGCGCCCACGGTAACGAGGACACCGCGCGCGCGCGCGCGCGCGTTCGTGGTGAACAGCTATAGCTATGCCGTAAGAGAGAGATCACTATGATTGAAAAACAGGAACACAGTGCTACGTAACGCACACACACGTTACAGTGGAATGTACTGATCACCATCGACGGGGGAGAAAGCCTCGCCCTAGGAGGCGAGTCCTCTCGTCGATCATACTTGCATGATAAAGCGCACATAATGATACACGCCTACAGAGGAATTGATAGCAGACGGAAACCCGACCGCGACGTGAGAATTCGCCATCGGGGGTGAGAGGAAAGAGAGACACGCTCGACGGGTCGGTTCGGAAAGACGACGCGGCTCGAAAGATTCCGGAATGATTGTTTCACGACTATTTTAATCATCACAAAATCCACAATATACAAGATATACAAGTTACAATATAAATTAATTACAAGAAGCGTTACCTCGTCCTTTCCCTTTTTCTTTTTCTCCGTCCGGCTGATAATCGGAATGATTCGTAATGAGTAATTGCGCGTGTACGCAACAAGGACGCGAGAAATCGTTTGCCGGTAATTATATCGCCTGAAAATAGAGTTCCCGGGGCTCGACCGAGTGCATTTCTCTCAAGAGCTGCGTTTCCACTCGATGCATCAAAATGGACTTTTCTCAAAAGAGTGGATATTGATTTTTCTGAACCGCGCCGTCGACGTCCATGGGGCAGGGGAAGGGGCACAGCCAGCTCGCAAGGCAAGAGACGTAGAGAAATAAGAATAAGACCAATGCTCGTGCGTAATGTGAACTGAAAATATTATTAAAAAGCATTTTACAACAAAAAATAACTAAAAAACAAACAAAAATCGATTTACAATTAAATTAAGAACAGGGGAGTTTTATCGTCTAAAAATAATAATATAATAATATAATAATATTAATAATAATAATATTAATAATAATAACATAACAAACCAGTACAAAAAAAAAAGAAGAAGAGAGACTGACAGTGAAGAGTGATAGTGTTTCGTATTTTTCTTTTTTTTTCTTTTTTTTTCGAGACGGTGTTTCCGCTTCTCATCTCGCGCGCGTCTCAGGGCGTCTCGTTTCCTTTTCTTTCTGATAACGCGACAGCACGAATGTGGGAACAAGCGCGCGCATATATATATAAAACACACACACAGGCACGTAGTAACATATACACACACACATGTACATCTCGGTTCTTACTTTGGGAGCAATGCGTAGGAATGGAATTTAATCTCTTGTCTTGTGGCGCACGTCGCGCAGTCGATCACTGCGACGTGCGGCGGTAGTGACGGCTAGCTGGCAAGGTGGCGCATCGTCTCTTTTTTGTGTTTTCTTTTTCCCTTTTCGATTCTCGTGACAACGCAATGAATACGCAACGATAATCATTGAATAGTAGTAGTAATAGTAATAGTAATAATAATAATAATAATAATAATTATAATTGTAACTAATTAATTGATAATTATAAAGTAACTAATTGTCATACAATAGCAATAATAATCATCATCATAATAAATGATAATAAAGACAAAAAAATAATGGTAATAATATTAACGCTACAGATCAACGTACACTCTTAGGCGGTATAAATACTAATGGACAGATACCTCGTGATGCCGTCTCTCTCAATGGTGCGAATCTATCCTTCGCGCATCCCCCGAAAACCTCTCGCTCTCACAAGCCTGTGTTTTCGCTGAAAGGGATCGAGAATTTTCACGGGTGAACTCTTTTGCGCGCCGTCCTCGTCGAGTTATATAAAAGAGATTCAGATCGAGAGGCGCGCGCGCATGCACGATTATTAATTACGTAGAAACGACTCGGCGGCTCGTCGAAAGGGTGGAAAAAACCGGAGAAAAATTTACGGGATCGGAGCCGGCGTGGAAATATCGCCGAGTCGTGCGACTGGAAACGAAAGATCGGAACGGAATCGTCGCGGAGAGAAATACGGCGGCAAGTGGTCGAGATGATTTCGAGACCTCTGCGTCTCATTTTTTTTCTATCTTCCTTCGCGAGCATATATGTATATTGGAGGGGGATGGTATCCGTCGTCCTTGTTCGTCCTTATGGATCGTCTTCGTAGCAAACGGACGTAACACCGATCGGAAAATGTGTCCAGGGCAATTTCTCGGTCGAAGACGCGACGCGTGGAAGGTCGTCTCTTCCATTCGGGATGACAAACGGCAGGTGCGCACTACGGTGAGTTGGCGACCGTGATCTTGGCCGTTGAATTGAAAGAACACAGCAAAGGACGCATCCGCGGATTATACTCGACGGGAGAAGAGTGAGGCGAACAAGGACGTGGATTCCACGACGATCACCTGGTTCGGTAGTCCTCGACAACAATTCGCGTAAAGATCGCAGGATGCACCATTCAACTTTTCCGTTTCCGCACGTGTGCGAATCTCGCATCTCTCTCGAATATCATCGACTTGGTTGATCGCGCGCGGAACCTAAGGTCTCTAATTCACGAGCGTGGATTACGAAGACCTCGTGTCTATTACAACTCGATTCAACCGAAGCAAAATACTTAGACCTAAAATCGCGGTATTATCGATGAAGAGATTACAGTTAGTACAAAAAGAAAAAAAAAAAGAGAAAGAAACGCTTGGATAACTCGTATTTTTTTCTTTGCAAATATCATGTACATATATATATATATAATCTAATAATAACGCTATAAATTCGTACTGGCTGATTCAAAAACTCAAGACGTTCGGATTAAAGTCCCGCTGAAGCTCATCACAAGGATTTACGTTTACGGATCCGATCATGACTACCGAATCAAGCAATCGGGAAGCAGCGATAGCCACGAATTGTCCCAGGATCCTCGCGGCCGCGTCCGATCGCGAAAATAATACCGAGATGTAGGAGCGTTCAAGCGTAGCACGCGTAAGACGCTCCTTTTCGGTCGAGCCGCGAAGGGTTAGCCGTTAATAGACCATCGTTTCAACTGTGTGATTCACTCGTTTCATCACTCGCTTAAAAAGTCCGTCACTTTCGTTTGAAAAGGAAAAGAGTATTCGCGACTCGACTGAATAAACCATGTTCCCCGCTCCGGTCGCGCTCGTCCGACGGAACAACGGAAAATCAAGCTTCGTAAAACGCACCGCCGATCATCAAAAGCATCATCACTGTGTAAAATTCGTCGTATCGTTCGAATGACGTAAGAACTCTCTTCCCGTAACCGAACGGATGAGACGACGAACGCGGGAGCCCGGAAATTTTGGACCGGCCCAGGGACTTTCCGAAACTTCCGGCGCTATACGCGAGAGCGTCAAACAACGTTTCGCCTCTATTGCGACAATCGACGACCGAGAAGGAGATCCTGGTGCAATTCGCTGATCCCGGATGACCGAGTAATGGAGCCGTTAGAAGGACGTGCCAGCTAGCCTTTTTTCCCCTCGCTAAATTCCGGGGGAGCGTACGATTCACGTATCGCGTCGATCAACGAAAATCGCATCGAAAGCCGCGATACATCAATAATAATATAATAATAATAATAATACAATAATATTAATAAAAAAATAATATATAATAATAGTAAACATGCATGGAGTCGCGCGGTGAATAGCCGTGGAACTTCCGGCGACCCATCCAACAAAATATATTAATACTATAGGTTCGAAAGGGTTGGGGATGGATAGAGGGGGGAAGGAGGAGGAGGAGGAGAAGAATGAATAACGCCGACGCGAGCCTAAAACGGTCGCACGCGGCAATTCGGGTGAGGCTCGGAGAAGGTGGCCAGTGTGGCTTCTTATCGTTGACGGGGTGGATATGGTGAGTTTCGTCGAAATCCGAGGACGCAAGCTACAACAACAACACACGTATGTTTTTGCTAAGCATAGAGCGACGCAAGAGGAGATGAGAGGAACAGAGTTGTGCGCTTCTCAGGCTGCGACAACGTAACTAAAAGTGCGTATACGGAGAGAACGAAATGTACAGAGCTAGAGGGAGAAGAAAAGTCTTATACGATCAACTCTACGACAACTAGTGGCTACTATACGTTCCGCTAAAAATACCTTACTACAGTATATAATAAAGAAGTTAAAATAAAAAATAATAATAATAATAATAATAATAATAAAGAAAGAAAGAAAAACGAAGGTTTCATCGATGGGGTGGGAAACATTTGGAGAAAGCGATGATCCGTCTCTCTCTCTCTCTCTCTCTCTCTCTCTCTCTCTCTCTCTCTCTCTCTCTCTCTCTCTCTCTCTCTCGCCCTCCCCTTCTCTTT
The DNA here is from genome assembly GCF_003227715.2 of Harpegnathos saltator. Classification (NCBI taxonomy): domain Eukaryota; kingdom Metazoa; phylum Arthropoda; class Insecta; order Hymenoptera; family Formicidae; genus Harpegnathos; species Harpegnathos saltator. The sequence continues at coordinate 448,744 of NW_020229922.1, forward strand.
CTCGTTTGCGTTCGTTGATCATGACAAACAACAGCCATGATCGACGGCCGTCCGCGTCATTCTGTCACGATGGGCGAACCGATGGAACGGAGTTTCGCGACAACAACGTAGCTTACGTAACGTTGATGTACGTTCTGCGCAGGAGGGGGGGGGGCCCACACATGATCAGACATCCCCGATGACGTGTGGGGAGAACGTTTTTCCCCCGAGATCTTTACCTTGCGATATCGCGCTATTCCGATCTCCCTGTCCGCGAACCTCCGATTCCTCGTCGATTATTCGCCTGCTCGACGAGCTCGCAATCTCCCGCTTGCTTGAGAGTCCCCAGTACTTCGTTCCCAGCGCGGTCCCCCGGAAAATGGCGCTTCGGAAGGTATCAATCGGGACACACGAGGATGTATCTCTTCGAGCGATGGATCTCTAGCGTGTTCGCCGGCAAGAGGGGACGCGAACACGACGAAGCTCGGCGTAAACTCGAGGAGGGAAAATGGGAACGAAGGGCGCGCCTGGCTCTCGGCTGACTACGAACGTGAGGAAAGCGAAGAAGGAAGAAATAAGGAATACTGGCGAATACTGGAAAAGAGGAGCGAATGTGTGCGCGAAAAGTGTGTGCACGGATATATTTTCGAGAAATTATGCGATGCAGCTCACGTTCATCACGAAATTCCCGGCGGCGGGGACGGTCGGTGTGATCGTCACATAAACGAGAGAGAGAGAGAGAGAGAGAGAGAGAGAAGGCGATTTCGTGCGAAGTCCGAAAGAAAAGGTCGGCTTCGAGTGGAAAATTTAACAACGCACCACCCGATCCGCAACGACACGGTCGTGCTTCTATGACAACGTGAATTTTTCGACGACTCGCGCGCGATGATTGCCAACTGATCGACCGTCGTCTTCGATCCTTCGTGATCTCCAATTATCGGCGCGCTCAAGGTCTGCGAGCGTTACGAGGAAAGTAAATACTCCGCAAGATCCCCGCCAATTCTACGGTTCGCCGAATGGACTCTCCGCGGAACCGGCGGTGATTTTTGCCCGGACACACCGGACTGATTTAGTTCCATCGTAATGCGCAACGCGCAATTCGTGCGCGAGACGCGCGATTTCGCGCACGATTCACCAATCTGCACGAAATCGCTGTCCAAGTGTGCGCGCACGAATCGCACTTGACCTTGAAACACACGCCTTTCGTTTTGTGCGTGAGTTTTAGCGTTACTTAAGAAAGCTCGTTGTGCAAACGTTTCGTCTCGGCGAGGCGCTCGGATCAATTGTTTGACGTCTCGTCCCGATCGACCGACCGATGGGGAGCCAAACGATTATCCGTACGCGCGCACGCAAATTTTGGAAACGGAGAAGAAACCGTCGCGAGAGTAATCGCGCACCGCGCGTCGATCGGTGTGCGGATTAGTTTGACCGCCAGCAAAATCAAGCAATCCAGATACTCGGACAATCGGCGCGACGGACACGCGTGCCATCGAGATGTGTGGCTGTGTGTTTGTGTGACGTCGACGGTTTATCATGTTGGTTGATTGGTTGGAGCAAACGAAGGATCGCTGCGTCCTCTGCGGGACGTGCGGGGTCCGACCAGGTTGCAGGAGAGTTGTCGAAAATCCTTGCGTGTGCGGTCCTTAGTGGAGCGCTATCTTTATCTGGAGAGAGAGAGATAGAGAGAGAGAGAGAGAGAGAGAGAGAGAGAGGAGGCGGGAGAGAGAGTGAATGCACGATTAAACGGACGACTACAGCGGGGCACCGACGCGTTCCTCGGGATCTTCGCGAGATTTCGAGCGCGTTTCGCAGGCGAGTCGACCGGGCGACGGCATCCGTCAGCCGGTCGTTCTGCTCGATCGAGTCTTCGGCAGGCCGAAGACGAGGGACGTCGCGTCGACGATTCGAGTACGGGTGCGATCCCGATCAGTCGGCGGCGAAAATGTCGAGAGCGTTGGCCCGAGGGGATGTCCGCGACGAGCGGAAACGCGCCTCTCGGTGTTGGTCGTCGAGTCGGAGTGGTGTGTCTCAAAGAGAGAAGATCGTTGATTTTCAGAATGGAACGGGGGGTGTGACAATGTGGTCGAGGGTATGACGATGCGTGTGTATTTTCGTGTACACGTGTGTACAGGGAGAGTGAGAGCGTGTGCATGTGTGAGGGGAGGAGGAGCGGAGGGAGGCAAGGCGAGGGGGAAGTGACTAGCGGCGGCGAGCTCTACAACTAAACAACAACAACAGTATTTTCAGTATTATAACAACATTAACAAGTACGTTTCCTTTTTTTTTGTGCGCACGCGCGTGTGTACTGGGGCGCGTACACGCGAAGAAAGGTGTGCACGCACGCGAGCGCGCGAATAGTCGGGACCAGGGCTCTGTGATTTACGTCCTCCTCTCTCTCTCTCTCTCTCTCTCTCACACACACACACACACACGCACACACACAAACACACTCTCTCTCTCTCTCTCTCACGCTTTCTATCGTCGCGGCTCCTCAAGATCCAACATCGCGAGGGCGCACCGCCCGCGTCGGGGCCACGTGACGCGGGCGCGCGGCACAAAGTAGAAGAGCACTCGCGGAGACTCGCGAGGAGGGTGCGTGGATATCGAAGGGGAGCGCGCGCGTGCTTTCTCGCATACCGTCGATGATATCCGTGGCTCGCCAGAAGTACACAGGAGCGGCTCGGGGAGTTCCTCCGGCGAGGAGGAGGCTTTCTCTCAGTTTTTCTCTTTTTTCCTGCGCTCTTGCCGCGAGAACACGACACACTCACGCTCGCTCGGAAGTCGATACCTCGAGAATAATCACGCATCATAGTGCGCGTTCCTCTCGTCCTCTCCCTCCCCCCCCCTCTCTCTCTCTTTCTCTCCTCATGGTCGGCGGTCTGTGAGGCGCCTGCTGCTGGTGATGGTCGCTTGTCGGTGATGATAGGGCGGACGAAGAAGAAGGCGATGGTGGTGATGATGAGTCGAGCGTACGCGAGCTCAGTTATCGTAGTTGGTGGAACGGGAGTAGGAAAAGAAGAAGACAGGCGAGCATGAGTGAAAGGAAAGATCGACGAGGAGATCGCGCTGCTGCTGTTGTTGCTGCTGCTGCTGCTGCTGCTGCTGCTGCTGTTACTGATGGCGACGATCCCACGGCCGGCCAACGACCAAGAGGAACGAGGATGATACGATCACGAGCGTCGGCGTTGGGGCATGACGATCATCGCCGTCGTCGCGACGTGTCGTTGGTCTACATGCCGATCGGCGGCACTTGCACGTAGCGGTATATGTACAGCCGGTAATCCTTGCTGGCCAACACAACCGAGCCGTCGTCCATGAGGGCTACGTCGAAACACTGCGCGTGCTTCACCTTGCTCTCGAGGGCGGACACCAACTGGCCCTCCTGCGTGAAGATGGTCAGGTTGAAGTTATTGTGATTGTCCGCGATCAGTATCTCGCCCACGCCGTTGATGCCCACACCAATTGGATAATTGGTGACACCCTCGCCGCCGATCTGACGCAGGTAAGCGCCGTCGTAGTTGAAGACCTTGACGCAGTGCGCGCGATTGTCGCTGATAAAGATCTCTTGCTTGTCGTTCACCACAACGCCGTTCGGGAATTCCAGGTGCTTCGAGCAGCCGAACTTCTGCAGCACGTTGCCGGATTGGTCGAAGATGATGACGCGCATCACCTTGCACTCGACCACTACAATCCGTCCCTTCGAGTCGACGGTGACACCGCGCGGGTGCTGCAAAATAGTCGCGCCGAACTTGCGCACGAACTGACCGTACTGGTTGTAGATCTGTATCTGATGAGTAGGCGAGCGTTCAGTGACGATGATGTCGCCGGATGTCTTGACGACAGCGACTCGGTTAGGGTAGAGCAGTTGGCCATCCCGCTTGCCGCATTCGCCAAATTGAAACTTGAACCTGCCTTCCTTGTCGAAGATCTGGATGCGATGATTGTTCGTGTCAGCGACGATGATGTCGTTTTGCGCGTTCACCGCAACGCCCGACGGCTCCGTGAATTGGCCCTCCATGACCCCGAATTCACCGAATTTGCAGTGGTAGATCATCTTGTTCCGCTTGATCTGCGACTTGGGTGGGAATATCGCGGTGGCAGACATCAGCTTCGATGTGAGATCGAGGACGGACTCGCCGGGTGCGGCGTTCGCCGCTACGGCCACCGCCGTGGGCATCGCGAAGTGATCGTTGGTCGTCACCACCGGATAAGCATCGCTGCCGCCGTTGCTCCATTTTTCGTAAGGGTTCGCATTCATCCCATTCAAGTTCACGTCGCTGATCGGCGTGGAGAACGGGCCCAGACTGTTGGCCGAGCTGAAACGCTTAGTGATGACAGTGCTAATGGTGTCGATCGACGAGGGTGACGACGACGAGCCGCAACTCAGGCTCGACGAGATCAGGCCGTTGCTGTACGATCGGTCCAACAAGAGACCGCCCAATGAATTGGCGTTGCCCGGGCCGTTGCTGATGTTGCTGCCGCCGCCACCCCCACCGCCGCCGCCGCCGCCGCCGCCGCCGCCACCGCCGATGCCGTTGCTCGAAAGAGCGGTCGGTCGCGCGATCGGTGGCTGCTTGCCGATCGGACCGGCACTGTTCTCGCTGTTACTCCGCACATAGCCGAAGGTGTTTCTCACGCCCACCTGTATCGCCTGATAATTGCTGACGAACTCGAGATCCGCGGTCTGGCTAGCAATATCGGGCGTGTAGTTGAGCAGCTGCTGCAGCTTCGTGTCGAGGATCTTCTTGATCATCAGCACCTCGATCACGTGCGCGTACTTGGTGACGCGCTCAACGAAGTCGCACGTCGTCAGGATCTTGTCGGACATCTCGGTGGCCTTCTGCGTGATCATGTTGAGGGAGAGCTGCTTCGTCGAGAACACCGACTCGAGCTCCTTTAGCAGCTCCTGCTTGCGCTCGTCCAACATCGACCGGTAAAATTGGAAGGTCTCGTTGATCTCGCTCTGCGCCTTTTGGTATTGCTTCTGAAGATGCGCCGAGTTCTGGTCCGCCGCCTTGATCGAGGCGCGCGCATCCGCCGCCTTCGCGCGGCACTCTTGGACCAACCGTACCACCGACTCCAGCTGCTGCGGTCCCACCTCCGAGATGTAGCCGCAGTCGTGCAGCGGCCCCGAATGGTCGGTTAACGAGCACTCCTTGCAGGCCAGGACGGTGCAATTGCGACAGAAGTACTTGAGCACCTCTTGCTTATGTCGCGTGCAATAGTGTACCTTCTCGACGTTACCACCATTGTTGCCGTTGCCGTTGATCACTAGATTGTTGCTACCACCACTACCACCGTTACCACCGTTACTACCACCGTTACCGCCGCCACCACCACCGCCCCCACCGCCACCGCCGCCGCCGCCGCCACCACCGCCGCCACTGCCGGCGCTGCTGCCGTTGGTGCACTTGGGCAATTCTGTAGTCGTCGGGGTCGTGCCACAGCCACCGCCACCGCTCACCGTCTCCAGCTTGGCCTCGGCCAGGGTGGATATTCGGTGGCCCTCGAAGCAGTGCATGAATTGGTGCGCCATCACGCAATGCGAGCAGAGAAAGTTGGCGCAGTCGAGACAATGCGCCACAGCGTCGGGCTCAGAGTTGAACTTGCAGCCGGTGCAGCGGACGTTACTACCGGTACCTCCTAGGCGGCAACGCGAGCACGGCCCTTCGCTCGACTTTGGTGCGTCGAAGCAAAGGTCGCAGCTGTCGACGTCGCAGATCGCCGAGTCGCTCGCGGGCGGCGAACTACCGCTCACCGTTAAAGGGGACAGCGAGTTCAGGGACCCGATGGAATTCGCGCGCGATCCCAGCGAGTCTGTCGGCGAGGCCATCTTCAGTCAACCGGCATCCCTGCAAGCAGAAAAATCACGAGTCCTTTACATTTTCGTCGGACAACTCATATCATCGCTGTATCAGCGATGCTGATACATTGACACTTATTCGTGTATGCGACGTATGAATTTACATTTATATCCCTTAAAGGCTACCGTGGCTGAGAATCTCACCCCATGCGAGAATTTTTCATCTTACTGAAGGACATAACCACGCTGACAACATTGATTTTGTAGGTATCTATCTGCACTATCAGTAGCGACAACATTATGATAAAACAGATTAATTCCCGCATATATTTTGCTATAAATATAACAAAAAAGTTAACTTGAGGTGATATTTGATGGTAGCTTTTAAGGGATATATATATAACGATCTATTTGTGTACATCTTCTTAATTTTACAATATGGACATTCATATGTAAAACAGTTTCCCACGCACAATTTTCAAATGTTTTGAGCAACATCAGTAAGATAAAGACGGTACCAATGACGAGACACGTGGCTGAATATTCTTGTTATTTTGGCCTGTAAACGCGCCATAGAATAAAAAGTACATAAACGAATAAATATATTTTTATACGCTGAAATCTAAATATTCAAATTTCCAGGCCAAAACGATAGGAATGCCCGCGGTTGATCCCGCGACATTGGTAGTTTTACTTTATATCCTAGTCAGAGGCAAGCTAGACGGTATACCTTCGCAGTGTACGAATGTTAATACCTTCCCGAGAAATGTCCTGCATATATAGCGCGCCCCCCTCCCCGTTGCCCGCACGATGTTGACAAATGTGTTATTTTACACGTACAACGTCGCCAGGACGTAGACGACGACTTTCGTTCGAGCGGAGTTTCGGGACAGCCGAATTCGGGTATCGAATCTCCTGCGACGATCGCGAATCGACGGTCGTCCTTCGAGAAGGATTTTATAGAAATATCCGTGTATCACTACGTCCCGATATATTTCTGGAGACCCCGGGCGTCATGACACGCCTCCCTCGGCGTCACTTTTCGAGCTCACATTTTGTTCGCTCATACTTCCGACTTGCCAGCATCGATCGGCGTTGAAGCCTTTATTAAAACGTCACCGATATTAACACACCGCTCGGGCTTAGCGCGTCATACAACGTCAGCTACGTTCATTTTATCCCGCTTATGCGATACTCGAGCACTGACACGCGCTAATAACGGGTGCTCCGTCGAAAGTACCGAAAGCATCTCTCTCCGTGAGATTTCCTCAGCGGCAAGATAATATTTGCCGTATTGTTTCGCGTTAGCCATCGGCGGCTACGTCTGCGGTAATGATACGGTAATACCGGCAATAACGTTATGATAATGTTCAACTATCGGCCGCTGCCGGCTCAGCTCGCTCAGGATAAAGAGAGCCTCGTCTCTCTCTCTCTCTCTCTCTCTCTCTCTCTCTCTCTCTCTCTCTCTCTCTCCTCTCTCTTTCTCTCTCTCTCTCTCTCTCGCTCTCTCTCGTCGCGGTCGTTGCGCGTAATCGCTATTACGAACGTTTCCTCCATCTCGGAGGTCCCTTTTATTGCGATTCCCACGCGCACGTACAACATGCTGCTGATCTCTCTCTTCTCCCATCATACCACTCCCCCTCCTCTCTCTCTCTCTCTCTCTCTCTCTCTCTCTCTCTCTCTCTCTCTCGCTTTTATTCCCTCCGCAACACTCCGTGCTCATAGCAGTTATATTCGCGTCGACTCGCGCGACGTGGAGAAGTCTCGTCCCTCTAATTAAATCGCTCGAGCCGGACGGCCATGTTTCACCTGGCAGCTAGAAGAGGAGAGAGATCGGCGGAGCCAAGGGACCAGACGGAGGGAAGGGAGCGACGCGCGCCGCCGGCGAAGGAAAAGGAAGAACGAGGGAAGACTGGTATAGACCGCGCGCGCGCGAGTCCAAGGTCACGAATGCGAAGGTTATCGTACTTCTCTCCTACTCGGCTGGTCGAGCGAATTTATCGGATACCGTGCGACGACACGCTCGCTTTTCCACGCTCGGGAAGGAGGAGGGGGAGGAGGGGGAGGAGCGACGGCAGCAGCGAGGAAGATAAAACGCCCGAGGTAGAGGAGCGACGAGGAAGACAAAGAGAGGGAGAGGAGAGCTAGAGGGCACTCTCTTTTCAAGAACCTAAACCTCAACTTCAACGTGCGAAGATCCGTCTACGCGATGGGGATATGCTTTCCCGAGTAAAACCCGGCCGTGTTCGCCGGCGATAGAGAAAATTTCCATGGAAGAAATAATTGCGCGAGCTTATCTTTGCTTATTTTGCTCTTAGTTGAGTGAGATAAGCGATCCAGGTATTCCGAGCTGACATATCGAAAGTAATGCAGAGAGAGAGAGAGAGAGAGAGAGAGAGAGAGAGAGAGAGAGAGAGAGAGAGAGAGAGAGAGAGAGAGAGAGACATCAAATGAGATAGAGAGATCGCCGAGAAGAAGCGGCAGAGCGAAGAGAAGAAGAACAAAGAACATCTGCTCTCAGCTCCAGGAAACGCTTCTGAAAAGTTCCGAAGCCAGCGGAGCATCCGCGTGAGCGCGAGTACGCGAGCGCGCCGTCTTCGTGCAAGAATTTCGATTAACTCCCGAGATAAAAGGTGAACGCTCCTGAGGGAAGCGTCCGTGGAGCCGAGGTCGCCGGAAAGCCGCGTTTAACATGCCGAGGCCGGAGAAGTTGCGAGAAGAGAGCGTAGCGTGCGGCGCGACCTGTGCCGGCGCGAGCGTGCGACAGATTCGCACCGAGTGTAAGCCCGCGCGCGTAAAAAATGCGATAGAACAAACACGATTGAATAAAACAACGAAAGCAACATAAAGAAAATAAATAAATAAAGCAACATAAAACACGCGCGAAATATTCCCCAGCCGGCGGATTGAAATACATTTTTGTCCCTTTATACGTCGGCGATGATTGTCCTCCCGCCCCCCTCCGCGCGCAGAAATTTCTGCGCGAGAGCTCGTGGAAAGGTTCAAAGAGATATTTTTCTGCGCGACATTGTAAATTCACCGAGACTCTTCAACGAAAGCACCGTGCAAGTTTCGCGTGCGTGACGGAGAAAAAAGGCGATCGCGCGAGTCCTTAAAGCGTATTTCGTTACGGAAGTTAGCTCCATTTATGGTGCACACTGTCCTGTGAATATCCTGTGTACACAGCAAACAAGTTACGAAAGCTTTGACTACATTTCTCCGTTTGCTCGCGTACACGCGTTTATTTTTCGAGATAAAACCCACGGCGCATCGAGCGGACCGAGCAATCTCATTCGTCGCGTGTGCTCTCTTTTTCCTTTCGTTCATCTTACCATCTGCCTTTTAACGTACGTTCACCTCGCTCGTCGAAGATCGTTAACGAAGAGAGAGAGAGAGAGAGAGAGAGAGAGGATAAAAGCGAGATATTTTCAAGGACCACCGTACGAGTGTGACAAATCACACACGCCGCGGCGGGATATAACGAGTTAATTCTTTTCCCGCGCGCTTGCTCACGCGCGCCTTGAATAAAAAATGCTCCGGGGATCAGGGAGAGTAAGCGAGCGCGCAGCAAAGCGCCAGTGTCCTTGGCGAGGATAATTCCCGTTATCGAGGCACCGTTGCATTTTCGAACGCGGATCGCAGCCCCTCGGTTGAATGCACCGTGGGAAGGGGTGGCGGACGGCGCGTCTGGTTTCCATGGAAACGCTGCATCGACCGCCCCAACCCTTCGACCAGGGTTGTTCCGTCGAGGGTCGAGTCCGTTGCCACTCGTGGTGCCAGTGTGGTGGTGCTGATGGTAGGGTGGTGGTAGTGCCGGTACTAGTGGTGGTGGTTAGTGGTGGTGGTGGTGGTGCGGGGAGGGAAGGAGAGAGAGAGAGGGAGGGAGAGAGAGAGAGAGAGAGAGAGAGAACCGGGGGAACCGGCAACCGCCCCTCGGGAACGGTAACCGTTGGTGCATCGCCCTTCGACGGAGCCCGATGCTGCTGCTGCTGCTGCTGGTGATGGTGTGCGTGCTTTTCTACAGGATGATCGGGAAGGAACTCGCTGGGACCAATGCAGGAGCTATCATCGCGCACGAGGGAGCGAGGTCCGGCGAAAATTTCCCTCTCGAAACAAGTGCCCTGCGGTTGGCCTTCTCTCCTTTTTTTTTTTCCACGCGAGCGAGCGAGCGAGTGAGAGGAAGAGAGAAGGAGAGAGAGAGCGTTGTCCGATCGAGTTAAAACTTTCGCGATTCGCCGCGTCTGTAAACATCGCGGTCTCGCCGATCCCTTCGACGATCCTTCTCGACAGTCGCTCTCTCTTGTAACCTTCCCCGCGGCGCTCGCGGATTTGGTCGGATTCACACTAGCCTGGTCTGAACGGCGGCAGACAGAACACCCCGTCGACCCTTCGTCACAGTCGCATCTTCGCTATTCCTATCGAGAAGAAATATTTGACGGAGGATTCACGGACTGCCGCCGTCTGTCGTCGTCTAGATCGACGGTAATTCGAATCCGGGCCCTCTCCGGGTCTCGGATTGTTCCGCGGAACAATCGACGGAAGTTCGACAGCGTGTACTACTTAACGCGAGGCTCGCAGACTCGATGGCTCGACTTCGTCCCGTTCGCGCGGGCCTCGAGACTACCCGAGTCTTCTCTTCGAGCCCTTCGCATTCGCGTCCTCGAACTTTCGCAACGTCATTAGAACGTAATCCGATTTTCCACAGAGAATCACCTACAAATTGCTCGGCGCATCGTCCGTGGAGAACGAGAATCTCAACGGGACGAGTCCCCGTGATCAGCGGAAACTCCCCAGGACCAAGGATGTTTATAACAACCGCGTGTTGAACATATTATCTCGGCCGCCATGCCCAGCGCATCTCTTCGCTCATATTCCACACGGTAATTTCAATGTCACTGCCGGATGATTCTTCAGCCCCAAACGAGGGGAGCGGCCATCAGTCGCCCCCTCCACCCTCGTTTGATTAACGTTATTTCACTCGACGGGCGAGCATCGACCGCGATCGATACACGGCACGGCGGCGGCGGCGGCGGCGGCGGCGGCGGCGGCGGCGGCGGCGGCGGCGGCGGCGGCGGCGGCGGCGGTAGCGACGGCGACGGCGATGGTATAGTCACGTTGCGAGCCGAGGAACAAGGAACGAGATGAGACAGACGGAGCCGGGCGAAAAGGCCATCGGCCTGCGCCGCAGACGGATTGGTAACGGCTGCGGCGCGCTGCGGTTATGGGAAAGGTGGGCGCGAGCGAACGCGAAACCGAGCGAGATGGACGGAGGGAGAAATTTATTGCGCTTTGGAGCGCCCGGGACCCTCGGGGCTTTGTATATTTAACAATGATATGTGATACGTGCGGGCGGACGCGCTCTTGCGCGCGCGCGAAAACAATATTCGAAGAAATATAGACGTTGATAAGTACGTGCGCTGTTGGAAACAATTAGGGGAGCGTTTCGTAGAACGCGACCGTGCGGAGGGAGGCGAC